>NC_092091.1:74159231-74331769 GCF_045679555.1 Salvelinus alpinus
TGGGGGGCTTTCCCACGATTCAAATTCCCACGATTCAAATTCAGCAGGGAGACGATTAGACTAGGCTACGTGACGTGATTAAGTAGGGACCTCTTCACTAGCTGACCACCACTACCAAGACCTGTGTCAAGATCAGTTACTTACCACACTGGTACTCCCCATAAGCTCTATGTACAAATAAGAAAGCAGATTTGGAATCGGTCTGGCAGGATAAAATGATTACATAGAAGGATCACAGCGCTTTTACATGATGGTCTTTTTGGCTCGTAGGCCAACTAGCGTGTCAGACTCAGCGGGAGTGGGAGATGGGGGCCTACTAGCGTGTCAGACTCAGCGGGAGAGGGAGACGGGGAGCTGGGGGCCTACTAGCGAGTCAGACTCAGCGGGAGAGGGAGACGGGGAGCTGGGGGCCTACTAGTGAGTCAGACTCAGCAGGAGACAGGGGACTGGGGGCCTACTAGCGAGTCAGACTCAGCGGGAGACGGGGGACTGGGGGCCTAATAGCAAGTCAAAGCATGTGCAATTTGCAGTTCAATAACAAGGAAACGTACAAACCCCTGGCTTATCATGCAGAATTTAAAGTTGGGCTGTACAACATGCGAAAAGTTAGAGAGCTTGGGTCTACAAACGACTGGAGGGATTCAACTTGCAAAAGAGTTGGTGGAATGTACAGTAAATTAACATCCTATCTATCAGACGTAAAAAACAACAACAACAAAGAGCCCTCTTAAAAAAAGGTTTTTGAACATCCCTGAACCAAGGAGCATTTGGTGTCAGCAATCCTTGTAGAGGCTCTACAAGGCGAAAGAGGACACCAGGTTAAAACCCAAAATAAAGAATAAAATAGACACCTCACCCAGAGTCTTCAGAACACCCTTAGAAAATAGGCTAGACATCACAGCCACATGTCCGCTCATGGCTTTTGAGCAAGAAGTTGACTCTCAGGAGTTACATGGACTTGACATGGGGAGAGTCATTGTGGCAGGTTTTGAAAACTAAGGTAGGACATTTTACTTCCTTTACCTTCACAGCACAGAACAAGTTTGTAATCTGAATATGTGCGTCGTATTATCACAGGCAGGTGGCCTATATATTCTCATATGTGTGTTCTGCTGTAGCCTACATAGATTTATTTTATTTGAAGTTGTATTCTGATATTGTGATATTTGTTCTACTGCTACATTGATGTCTTGAAAATTATATGAAATTCGGGTCTTGTCAGCTCCACAGCTGAGTACTTGTGCATATGGTGTTCTGCAGTGTCGTCTAAAAATGTTGATGGACATTGATGTAGAGAAAATTAGTTTATAAGAAATTCGGACTTGTGTACGCCCCGCAGCTGTACTCAAGTATGTGGGCATGCTGCAGTGATGTCTAAATTATTTGAATTAATTAGCATCTTGGAGAGTGTTGTCTACTTCGCCGCTACTTGGCCGCTATGTTGTGTTTTTACACTTTCTTTCTCAATATGTTCCAGTACCTCTGAGCCCCCGCGGATAACTGGATGTGTCTGTTTGATGAGAGACGGTGATTCCCTAAACAAACAGTGAGTTTTTGACTTTTTGTCTCTTTGCCACCTGAAACACGACAATGGTTTCAGTTCCACAACTTCCTCATAAACACCATGAAACTATGTTTTAATTAAATCTGAACATAACAGTTCCCTCCCTAAAAGAGGATAACTTTCAAATGTATTCCATAAGGAGGTACTATAATTAAGTAAAGGGCGGCAGCGTAGCCTAGTGGTTAGAGTGTTGGATTAGTAACCGAAAGGTTTCAAGATCAAATCCCAGAGCCGACAAGGTACAAATCTGTCGTTCTGCCCCTGAACAAGGCAGTTAACACACTGTTCCTAGGCCGTCATTGAAAATAAGAATTTGTTCTTAGCTGACTTGCCTAGTTAAATAAAGGTTAAAAAAATAAAGTGCACAGCTATTGTTCTCAGGTTGTTGCCCTGACCTTATTCTTAGTCGGCATAAGTAGAGCAGAAGAAACCCAGTACAAAGTAATTTCATACTCACATAAACACAGTTCTATGAACTTAAAGGTGCATTCAGCTGACTGAGAAAAACAACTTACTCAAAACATTAATTAATTTGAGCCACCAATGAAAATGCTGCAGTTGTTTTCTAATTCTGCTTTATGTTAGCAAGGACACTGATTTTACAACATGGATAACTGCCAAGAGATTACATAAGGGGCAGATTTCCTGAAAGACACCATAGCCTTACAGTATGAAAGCAACACTGAGGAAGGTAGTGACAGTCCTACTGTCTTTTACACTTGATAGATCTACACATCTACACTCCAATACCCGAACATGAACAGCAAAGCTGGAAAATAACCTGTATACTCTACTTTAGGTAACCAGTATAGTCTACTTTATGCAACCTGTTTATTCTACTTAATGTAACCTGTATATTCTACTTTATGTAACCTGTATAGTCTACTTTATGTAACCTGTATAGTCTACTTTATGTAACCTGTATAGTCTACTTTATGTAACCTGTATAGTCTACTTTATGCAACCTGTATAGTCTACTTTATGTAACCTGTATAGTCTACTTCATGCAACCTGTATAGTCTACTTTATGTAACCTGTATATTCTACTTTATGTAACCTGCATAGTCTACTTTATGTAACCTGTATAGTCTACTTTATGTAGCCTTCAAGAGGGATATGTTGGTCGCATTCATATTCTTCACTTTATTGAGTGTTTGCATGTCTTTTGTTTGACACCAAATTATATCTTGTACATTGTCCTGTCTTTATACAGTATACTGTATATTCTGGTAATGGGAAACATGTGTAGTTTTCACTTTTGGTTCCTTGACAATAGCACATTTAAAAATAGAATATGATGATGAATGGGTGAGGTTTGAATATAAAGGGCAACATTTTCTGTGAACACTGATGGTCTGTGAGAAGGTGATGATTATTTAGTCAGATTTAAAGTGTAAATAGTGTGAAAGTGCATTTCCTTCAATGCAATCAGCAAGCTGTTATAATCCAAACTTGATCATTAAAATCTTTATTTAAAAAAAATAGTTTATATTGCAAGTAAAAGGGTTGTGACTTTTCACTGTGGTTAAATGTCTTCTTACCTAGGCTACTATGAGTAGTTTTGAAGACATGCATAGACACATGATTTTAAATCTTAATGTCATGCAGTTCATGTTGCATGTACACATACATGATTGATAGATTACATTGAAAAGCATTGTCAAATTGCCCACGGTTGATATTCTACAGTCCATAAATGCTAGTCCTTGGAATCAAGAATCAACATGAGATTTGAAAATGCATCTCTAGATGTCTTAACGGGAAGAACATGAAGAACATCTGTCAACTGTAACAACAGTGTCCTTGTAATACAACAGAACTCAGACAAAATGATGAACTCTGCATTGTTCTGGTTGGGACGACTGGAGTTGGGTTCCTGTTATCGACACTCCAGGTGTGTTTGACACCAACTGTACCAAAGGGGTGGCAATGATAAAGATATCAAAGTGCATCTCTCTCTGCTCCTGGTCCCCATGTGTTCCTGATTGTGATCCAGCTGGGTAGATTCACACCTGAGCAGAAGGAAATACTGGAGATCAATCAGACAACCTTTGGAGAACGGGCTGCAAACTAAACAATGGTCCTATTTACCCATGGAGATCAACTGGGCAGAACATAAAACGAAGAATATGTTAACATTTTCTGAGTTTTATTCGGAATTGCCGTGGGGGATATCATGTCTTGAACAACAATGTTCAGAATCCCTCTCAGGTCACTGAGCTGCTTGAGAAGATAATCAAGATTGTCATGAGGAATGGAGGAAGCTGCTACACCAATGAGATGTTCCAACAGGCTGAGAGAGCAATTCAAGAAGAGGAGGAGAGGATCCTGAAAGAGAATGAAGACAAGAGACGCAAAGAAAGAACTGAAGAAATAATATTAAGGAGCTGCTCTGGAGGAAAATAAAGCAAGACAATGAGCTGGATAGAAAATATAAGAGAGAATATAGAGATGAAGCTGAAAGAAGAAACAGGCATGTAGGGTGCGTTGGCGTAGACATTTTTGGAGTTGCAGCTGGAGTGCAAAACTGAGGGGGCTGTCAGTGCAAAACTGAGAGGGGGAGCAGGGGCAGTAGCAGCGGGTGTAGCAGGAGCTGCAGCAGGAGCAGGAAGGATTACAGTTTCAGAGAAATGCAGTATAAGTAATGGTGTGTCACAAAAAATCTATTGTTCGGTAAGCTGTCACTCAAACTATAACTGATAAACATTCTTACATGTCCTAAATAATATGTTGTTCAGTCAGTGTCCTCCTAGTCTCTTCTCACAGTCGCTAGAGTCCTCCTGTCCTGCTTATATTCCAATGACTGAATGTTAAGTGTAGTACTTGGAGGTACACATATATGCACTGTGGAATATACTGCATAGTGTGGGGAGATATAGGTAACAAGTTACAGTATTGGGTTGTGGGTATAATCATCCAAGGAACTCTGAACAAATTACTCAGATAATTGTTATACTTACATGTTTTCAATACCAATTATTAATAGATATATTGGTTATTAGTCAACTTGCTTTTGTCTTGATTAGTTTGCTCCTGATTAACAACAACACTTAACAAATGTGGTTTGGAATGACCAAATGAATTAAATGGAACACAATGTACTATAGTAACTCTACGGACCCCCCATCCCGGATCCGGGATCCTCCTCATCAGAAACGCTGACTAGCATAGCCTAGCCTAGCGCCACAGGGATATCATATAATATAATTTCATGAAATCACAAGTCCAATACAGCAAATGAAAGATAAACATCTTGTGAATCTAGCCAATATGTCTGATTTTTTAAAATTGTTTTACAGCGAAAACACAGCGTATATTTATGTTAGCTAACCACAATAGCCCAACACACAACGCCATTTTTTCACCGCAAAGATAGCTTTCACAAAACCCACAAATAGAGATAAAATTAATCACTAACCTTTGAACAACTTCATCAGATGACAGACTTATGACATCATGTTATACAATACATTTATGTTTTGTTCAAAAATGTGCATATTTATAGCTACAAATCCTGGTTTTACATTGTAGCCATGATCACAAATGGCACCAAAACAGCCAGAATAATTACAGAGAGCAACGTGAAATACAGAAATACTCATCATAAAACTTTTATGAAAAATACATGTTGTACATCAAATGAAAGATAAACATCTTGTGAATCAAGCCAACATGTCCGATTTTTTAAATGTTTTACATTGAAAACACAACATATCTTTATGTTAGCTCACCACAATAGCCCAAAACATAACGCCATTTTTTCACCATAAAGATAGCTTTCACAAAACCCACAAATAGAGATAAAATTAATCACTAACCTTTGAACAACTTCATCAGATGACAGTCTTATGACATCATGTTATACAATACATTTATGTTTTGTTCGAAAATGTGCATATTTATAGCTACAAATCCTGGTTTTACATTGTAGCCATGGTCACAAATGGCACCAAAATGTCCAGAGAAATTTTAGACAGCCACGTAATCTAGCAGAAAAACTCATCATAAACTTTGCTGAAAAATACAAGTTGCATATATAATTAAAGATACACTGGTTCTTAATGCAACCGCTGTGTTAGATTTTAAAAAATAACTTTAGTACAAAGCACAGCATGTAATAATCTGAGACAGCGCTCAGCCATTCTCCGCCATGTTGGAGTCAAAAGAGTCCACAAAAATATGAAATAACATCATACATTTTCCCTTACCTTTGATGATCTTTCATCAGAATGCAGTGCCAGGAATCCTAGTTCCACAATAAATCGTTGTTTTGTTTTAGAATGTCTTTTCTTCTGTCGAATTAGCAACTTTGGCTAGCATGGTGTTGCTCACGTGTCCATGAAGATTTTACGCATGAACGAAAAATTCAAAAAGTCATAATAATAGTCGAATAAACTGGTCAAACTCAGTTGATAATCCATCTTTAGGATGTTTTTCAGAAATATATCCAATAACTTCCCAGACGGAGCATTTCTTCGTGTCTACCTAACGCATTGCAGAAAACGATATGACAAACGCAAGTGCGTAGCCAGGTACTACCAAAATGGCTGACCTCTCACTCCAACGACTCCCATCCGGTCCCAGAGAAGGCTAGAGACTTCATTCCACGTTCTACTGCCTGTTGACATCTAGTGGAAGGCGTATGAAGTGCATACAGATCCATAAATAAAAGACAATTGAATAGGCAATGCCTTTCACAGAGACCCATTTCAGAATTTTCACTTCCTGTTTGGAAGTTTGCCTGCCAAATGAGTTCTGTTTTACTCACAGATATAATTCAAACAGTTTTAGAAACTTCAGAGTGTTTTCTATCCAATCGTAATAATAATATGCATATCATACGATATAGGACAGAGGACGAGGCCGTTTAACTTTTTATGGCTGCAGGGGCAGTATTGAGTAGCTCTGATTAAAGGTGCCCATTTCAAACGGCCTCGTACTCAATTCTTGCTCGTACAATATGCATATTATTATTACTATTGGATAGAAAACACGCTCTAGTTTCTAAAACCGTTTGAATTACACTGCTCAAAAAAATAAAGGGAACACTTAAACAACACAATGTAACTCCAAGTCAATCACACTTCTGTGAAATCAAACTGTCCACTTAGGAAGCAACACTGATTGACAATACATTTCACATTCTGTTGTGCAAATGGAATAGACAAAAGGTGGAAATTATAGGCAATTAGTAAGACACCCCCAAAAAAGGAATGGTTCTGCAGGTGGTGACCACAGACCACTTCTCAGTTCCTATGCTTCCTGGCTGATGTTTTGGTCACTTTTGAATGCTGGCGGTGCTTTCACTCTAGTGGTAGCATGAGACGGAGTCTACAACCCACACAAGTGGCTCAGGTAGTGCAGTTCATCCAGGATGGCACATCAATGCGAGCTGTGGCAAAAAGGTTTGCTGTGTCTGTCAGCGTAGTGTCCAGAGCATGGAGGCGCTACCAGGAGACAGGCCAGTACATCAGGAGACGTGGAGGAGGCCGTAGGAGGGCAACAACCCAGCAGCAGGACCGCTACCTCCGCCTTTGTGCAAGGAGGTGCACTGCCAGAGCCCTGCAAAATGACCTCCAGCAGGCCACAAATGTGCATGTGTCTGCTCAAACGGCGAATTTGCCAATCTTGGTGTTCTCTGGCAAATGCCAAACGTCCTGCCACAGCTGCCACAGCTCGCATTGATGTGCCATCCTGGATGAACTGCACTACCTGAGCCACTTGTGTGGGTTGTAGACTCCGTCTCATGCTACCACTAGAGTGAGAGCACCGCCAGCATTCAAAAGTGACCAAAACATCAGCCAGGAAGCATAGGAACTGAGAAGTGGTCTGTGGTCACCACCTGCAGAATCACTCCTTTTTTGGGGGTGTCTTGCTAATTGCCTATAATTTCCACCTTTTGTCTATTCCATTTGCACAACAGCATGTGAAATGTATTGTCAATCAGTGTTGCTTCCTAAGTGGACAGTTTGATTTCACAGAAGTGTGATTGACTTGGAGTTACATTGTGTTGTTTAAGTGTTCCCTCTATTTTTTTGAGCAGTGTATATTCAAATGTATGTGGACAACCATTCAATTAGTGGATTCGGTTATTTAAGCCACACCCGTTACTGGCAGGTGTAAAATTGAGCACATAGCCATGCAATCTCCATAGAGAAGTGGTAGCCTACACAAGCTCACAGTACGAGACTGTCGAGTGCTGAAGCGCGTAGCCTGTAAAAATTGTATTTTCTTGGTTGCAACACTCACTACAGAGTTCCAAACTGCCTCTGGAAGCAAGGTCAGCTTCCTGCTTGAGGAAACGTTGTACTCTATGGATGTTGTAGATCACGAACCTGCAGGAGCGAGTTACTGCTGTGACATTGTGTTGCCCAGGATCACATCAAGGTTCTTTGCACTCTGGGAGGTGGACACCTTAGAGTTGTCAACCATTTTAGAATGGTCTTGGAGCGGGCAGGCCTTTCCCAGGAGGAAGATCAGCTCCGTCTTCTCGAGGTTGAGGTTGTGGGCCAGCATCCAATCAGAGATGTCTTCCAGGCACACCAAGATGCGTGTTGCCACCTGGGTGTCAGAAGGGTGGAATGAAAAAATAATTTGAGTGTCATCCAAATAGCAATGATAGGTGAGACCTTGAGAGGATATGATGGAGCCTAGTGACTTGGTGTATAGAGAGAAGAGAAGAGGGCCTAGAACCGTGCCCTGGGGGACACCAGTAATGATAGTACAATGTGCAGACAGAGATCCTCGCCCAGTCACTTTGTAGAAGCTGCCTGCCAGGTAGGATTCCATCCAATAATGTGCAGGGCCTGAGAAGCCCAGCCCTGAGAGAGTGGAGAGGAGGATCTGATGTTTAATGCTGTAAACAGGCAGCAGATAGATCTAGGAGGAGAACAGAGGAGAAAGTCTGCCTTGCAGAGTGGAGAGCCTCCATGACACAGAGGAGAACAGTCTCAGTTAAGACTGGTAAGGGCCAAGTGACCTCGTTTGCTATATACTTTAGCTTGGTTTTTGAAAGCCCCACAATGTGAATTATATTACTAAAGACAATACTGATACTAATAATAATAATAATAATAACAACTTTATTTTTTTAAATAAACTTTATACACTTCAAAGTGCAAAGCACAACGCAAAGAATAGCAGAATGAAATATCAGTAGGCCTAACGCTATGACACTATTAATGTAGGTCACACGATTTCATAGAAAATGTCTCCCTGTCCCCTGACACACATTCTGTGTTGACTCATACTCATTTATTGTTCACTTATCTTTACTGTTGATGTCTACCTCTATATTACCTTAAAAACAATATAAAACAGAATGTTCCAGAATGATTGAGTGGTTTATATTGCTGCCAGCGCAGATTAGCTATCAGGATGGCCTAGAAACCTACTTCCAACTACTGACTGTTTCTGTCTGGGCTAACAGTCTTGTGGCATGATGGATCACTTTCTATGAGACTCAGATTCTGTGAATAAACAAAACCTTTTCCCTCTTACCATCTCTTTAAGTGTTAGTCAGCTGACTGCAAGGAAAATATGTATTTTCATTTGCATGCCCAGTGACATACAACTTTCATAACCTAGTTCAGTACCTGTACTGTATAATTTAAGGTGATCTGATTTCCAACCCCTGATAAAGGAATCCTTCTGTTTTAGTGTAAGTCACATGATTGCAAAGAACAGGTATCAATGCACTTTGGTTGCCACTCTAGGTTGGCTAGAAACTACCCTTAGGCACAGATCTAGGATCAGTTTACTTAACGTGAATCACAAACTAAACCATTTGCGAAAAATACAATACAATTTTATTTAACCTTTATTTAACCAGGAAAACACCCTTGAGCTGAGAAACCTATTTTAAGAAGGAGACTTGGCAAGAGGTCAGTAAGAAGTAGTCAGCAGGACCACAATAAATACAATACATTATAAAAATCCTTCTTTAACCCGTCTCCTCCCCTTCAACTACACTGATTGAAGTGTATTAAACAAGTGACATCAATAAGGTATCATAGCTTTCACCTCGATTCATCTAGTCAGTCTAAGTCTTGGAAAGAGCAGGTGTTCATTATGTTTAGTACACTAAGTGTATAGCCTACCATTTGTATTTTATAGTTATTCCTATTCGATCCTATTCTATCGAGTCACTAACACTGGGCCACGGCATTGCACCAAATTCTTGTCTCAAACATCTCATCTGTGCTTCAGAACCAAAACGTTGCTTGTCCTGACTGTTGACCAATGAGGAGTCATAAGCAATGGTGTGCAAAGGTGGGTGCACACATCCAGATTAGTGACCACTGACCAGAAAGGTATTGTTTAATTTTCACCTGTTTTGCCTGGCATGTTCATTTTATTCTTATAAAAAACTATTTAGCAATCTGCTACAGAAGCATCTTTGCCAGAACAATAAGCTACCTGGCGATTTCATCGATCATTTTCATATTTCAGATACAATGCAGAAGTTTTTACATCAATACCAAATCATTTTTGGGTAACAAATAAGTACCTTACTGTGAATGTTTTAATTTAAAATGGTCAAAAATAAACAAAAATTGCTTCTAAGTAAATAGCAATTTCTCTTGACTGTCTGGGAGTAGTCTGAGTGGGGAGGGGGAAACTGAAAATTAGTTTCTGTGGACGCAGACAGATTTCCAGCATTGTGCTTTGTTTGAAGCAGCCAGTGACGGGGCAGATATGCAGCTCTTCCTCTCTGCTACAGTTTAGAAACCATAGTTGCCTCTAGAGATTGGCATATCTTCTGTGAGCTGGCTCATTTGGCTCCGTTCACCTAAAAGAGCTCCTTTTGCTCCCAAAACGTCTCTGCGTTCAGCAAGGCTTGGAAATGGAAAAACCATGATGCCTACCATCCTTTTTTTAACCAAATTATTAGATGGCCTGCAATATTTTTTTACTACGCACTGAAAAGCGGAATGTGTCTCTCTCCTCACTATTTTGTTCCTGCACTGAGGAATTACCATCTTCAGAGAACATTTTAATAATTCATCTGCAGATAATTGATTTCTTCATCTTTTTCTTCTTTTTCTTTTCCATTTCTTTTGCCTCGTTCCTCTCAACCATAACATTTTTGAATTCCACATCAACCACAGGGATTTAACCGTTTTACAGAATGGGTGCATGCTTATTAGTAACTGGGATAAGCAATTTCATGAATGTGTCAAGTGCAGCGCCTGGTTGCACCTCGTTACACACCACAGACCAACAAATATTCTTTACAACAGCAAAGGATTTTTTTTATGACCTCTAATACACAATATTAGGCCCAGCCTTTGGAACTTTGGTTTTCCCAGATATGGCTACTATGTTGTGATCACTACATCCGATGGATTTGGATACTGCTTTAAAGCACATTTTTGCAGCATTAGTAAAGATGTGATCAATACATGTTGAGGATTTAATTAATGTGCTGTTTGTAACTACCCTGGTAGGTTGACTGATACCTAGAACCAGGTTACTGGCACTAGTTACAGTTTGAAGCTTTCTCTTGAGTGGACAGCCTGATGAAAGCCAGTCAATATTTAAATCACACAGGAAATATAGCTCTCTGTTGATATCACATACATTATCAAGCATGTCACATATGTTATCCAGATACTGACTGTTAGCACTTGGTGGTCTATAACAGCTTCCCCCCAGAATGGGTTTTAGGTGAGGCAGTAGAACTCGGACCAGCAGAAACAGACCTTTGAGCAAATAAGTCAGTTCATTTCAGACATTATTAGCAGCTTCGGCCTTATAAGCCCTTTTCTTGGTCTCTAACTTTTTCGTCTGTTGCAGTGACCATATTACCACCAAACGTAATCTCCTTTCATGCACTCTAGACATGTGTTAGTAGTACCCAACTCGCTAATGACCATTAGGTCGCTAATGATCTGGTACTCAGGGCTCTACTGTCCCTCTAACCACTCTGCCATCAATGCAAATGTATTTCGAAAATCACATCAAACACTTTTAGTGTGGACTTTATTAGTATGCATACTGGATAGACTGGTAACATTAAGGTACACTACAAACTTTCTATCCATGAGACTTGGAGATAACGTATAGTTCTAGGAGATACGGTTGGTTCATTGATGTGCAAGGTGCCGTACAGAGTTTTCCTACAATTATATTTGTTTTATTTGATGTTGAATAGCCCTAGTAATTGGGTTATTTTGATATTTTCATAATGAATTGGCTGAGATATAACCTTTAACTATATTTCCATAATGAATTGGCTGAGATATAACCTTTAACTATATTTCCATAATGAATTGGCTGAGACAGTAACTTTAACTACAGAAAATCTCACCACCATGTGTTTCTCACCACCATGTTTTTTCTATCTCCTCCTCTCTCTCCTCCATTCTTTCCTCAAGCACAGAGAGAGGGGCTGTCAACGGCTTAATGAAATATGTTTGTTGTAAAAACATGTTCATATCGATGCTCCCGAACACATTTCACTCGGTTTCCCAAATTGAGCACTGGGTAGCTGCAGGAACAGGGTTGGAGAGCACATGGCATACAGTTTGGCAGAATGTCACCTGTAGCGCAGGAAGAGGCTGCAAGCTCCCCAAACAGTGGTTGATGCTTTAGGTAAAATAACCTGAGTAGCTTACCCAGCATTACTAAAAAATGAACAGGCGGGAAAGCAACCTCCATAGCTATTCAAGTGCATACAGATTACATTTATTTTTTCCCCTGCCCCTGCCCATTTAATAATGGCCCATTCTAAATTGAAACTAATTTGACATATTAGTAAAGACAATATTAAATTGAGAATAGTCTGATGGGTGAAAATATGATCACTTGATGAGAGAACAGTGTGTGTAGCCTGAGACAAGGAGAGCAAGATTTTTGTGTTCTTTACTTTTTCAAAATCATCTATAGCCTATAGTTGCATCATGCAACCTGTATATGTTTTGATTTAAGACATTCCAATTTAATATCACATTTACACTCCACATAATGTAGCTACTTCATATGTTGTCTCGCTTCAGAATTTTCTATTTTCTATCTATGTTTTCTATTTTATTCAGTTAAGTTAAATTACATTTTTCTTAATATAAAATCATATAATATAAAATAATGGTGCATAACTTATAAGCAAATCTCGTCTGCTAGATGAACAAGTATACAGCCTACGGCATGGCGCATAGCCAAATAGCCGAATCCAGTAATTTTGTGTATTTTCTAATGCCGATGTAATTATATTAAGATTTGGCAGCATGGAATTTGAGAAATATCTGAATAACGTTGGCTTTTAGAATAAACAAAGGGACATGATCTATTAGTGGGTTAGTTGTACATCTTTAGCCCAATTATTTTTTACTACAGTAACTGTTGACATTTCATTTTCCCGCTGTACGAAAACCACAAAACAATCCTACAGTACATTATACCATTTTTTATCTAAGCATATAGGTACAAAAAGAATGCAAAATCTCACAACATGCTTTTTGAAATGCAATTAATTTGTCTATATTTAATAATTTCCCAAACCATTAAATAGATGAACTAATACCATATACCCTGTTCCTGCAGCTACCCAGTGCTCAATTTGGGAAACCGAGTGAAATCTGTTCGGAAGCATCGATATTAATATGTTTTCACAACAAACATATATAACACATACACCATAACAAATAAAACAACATCTAATCATCATGTTCCAAGATGGCAGCATGTCAAGATGTTTGTCTGTGACTAGTACATTTTAACCTACTAATAACCTATTTATTTATGGCTGCGTAACTTTGTTGTTGTGTAGTGCAAACTATTTTGTTTTTGCTGGTGTAAAGATCACGGGTCCTCCTCAACTCGGCACTTCATTACTTGAAGTTTACCAAAGTAACCCTATCTCTGGCTGGCCTGAGTTCCTTCTTCGTCCGCGGAGTGTCTTGTCCAAGCTGCTCCTTTTTGCTCTTCGCCTGGCTGTCAGTGGCAGCTCAACAATCCCCAACCCATTTTCTCTATCGCCCTCAACACCCAATCTACTCACATGTGCAAACACTCACATTGACTCATGTGAGGATTGAAAATATGCTTGGCCTATAATGGGGGTGCCTGTGTGTGTGCTGGAAGTAACATTTTGCCCCAGATAGTGTGCTGAGAAGCTGTGGTTAACCTTGAGCGGGAACAGTATGTTTAGCTATTGACACCTGCATAGAAAACAATGTTGCAGAAACTGTCTGTGCTAAATGAGGGCATAAAAACATGTGGCCTCAGTTTCTAGGGTGTGGGCGCGTAATCTACACAGCAACAACGCCGGACATCTGGAGCGCTGTGGGGCTGGGACCAGCCTGGGCGCCACCGATAAGCTAGTGATTCTAAACCACACTTAGCCTCTACTCTGACAGGCCAACTCTGAAGTTGGAACTATCTCTGTCCTAGTATAAAAAAGAACTCTGTTGAATTTGTCACGTTCCTGACCTGTTTTCTGTTAGTTTTGTATGTGTTAGTTGGTCAGGACGTGAGTTTGGGTGGGCAATCTATGTTTTCTGTTTCTATGTTGGTTTAAAGGGTGACCTAATATGGCTCTCAATTAGAGGCAGGTGGTTTTCATTTCCTCTGATTGAGAGTCATATTAAGGTAGGTGTTTTCACACTGTTTGTTTGTGGGTGGTTGTCTCCTGTGTTAGTGTCTGTCTATGGTGCACCATACGGGACTGTTTCGGTTTGTTTGTTCATTTTGTTCGTTCGGTTTTTATGTAGTCATTTCCCTGTGCGTGCGTTCTTCGTGTTACATGTAAGTTCTTACGTCCAGGTTTGTCTACATGCGTTTTGTTATTTTGTTAGTTAATTCAAGTATAGTTCGTTTTTTGTCTTCGTTGTTTTGTCGTGTCTAAATAAATATCATGTCTAAGTATCACGCTGCGTCTTGGTTCAATCCATGCTCCTCCTCTTCCGATGAAGAGGAGAACCGTTACAGAACCACCCACCTTACCAGAACCAAGCAGCGTGAGTTCGAGCAGTGGAACACGCAACAGGAGAGGCTAAATTATTTGGAGAAATGGACATGGGAGGAAGACCTAGAAGGCAAAGGACCCTGGGCGCAGCCAGGAGAATATCGCCGCCCCAAAGAGGAGCTGGAGGCAGCTAAAGCTGAGAGGAGGGTATATGAGGAGGCAGCAAGGAAGCAAGGCTGGAGGCCGGAGAATCAAGCCAAAAACCGGCGTTATGAGGGGACGCGTCTAGCACGGAAGCCCGAAAAGCCCGTGAGTACTACCCAAAAATTTCTTGGGGGGTGGCTAAGAGGTAGTGGGCCAAGGGCAGGTAGGAGACCTGCGCCCACTTCTCAGGCTAACCGTGGAGAGCGGGAGTACGGGCAGACACCGTGTTACGCAGTAGAGCGCACGGTGTCTCCTGTACGTGTGCATAGCCCGGTGCGGGTTATTCCACCTCCCCTCACTGGTAGGGCTAGATTGAGCGTTGAGCCGGATGTCATGAAGCCGGCCCTACATATCTGGCCACCAGTACGTCTCCTCGGGCCGGCTTACATGGCACCAGCCTTACGCATGGTGTCCCCGGTTCGCCTACATAGCCCGGTGCGGGTTATTCCACCTCCCCGCACTGGTCGGGCGACGGGGAGCATTCAACCAGGTAAGGTTGGGCAGGCTCAATGCTCAAGGGAGCCAGTACGCTTGCACGGTCCGGTATTTCTGGCGCTACCTCCCCGCCCCAGCTCAGTACCACCAGTGCCTACACCACGCACCAGGCTTCCAGTGCGTTTTCAGAGCCCTGTTCCTCCTCCACGCACTCTTCCTATGGTGCGTGTCTCCAGCCCAGTGCCTCCAGTTCCGGCACCACGCACTAAGCCTCCTGTGCGTCTCCAGAGCCCTGTACGCACTGTTCCTTCTCCCCGTACTCGTCCTGATGTGCGTGCACTCAGCCCGGTTCCACCAGTGCCGGTACCACGCACCAGGCCTATAGTGCGCTTCGAGAGGTCAGTGTGCCCTGTCCCTGCTCCCCGCACTAGGCTTGAAGTGCGTGTCTCCAGTCCGGTGCCTCCAGTTCCGGCACCACGCACCAGGCCTACAGTGCGTCTCAGCCGGCCAGAGTCTGCCGTCTGCCCAACGGCGCCTGAACTGTCCGTCTGCCAAGCGCTGCATGAACTGCCCGTCTGTATTGAGCCTTCAAAGCCACCCGTCTGCCATGAGCCTGCAAAGCCGCCCGTCTGCCATGAGCCTACAGAGCCTTCCGCCAGACAGGAGCCGCTAGAGCCTTCCGCCAGACAGGAGCCGCTAGAGCCTTCCGCCAGACAGGAGCAGCCAAAGCCTTCCGCCAGACAGGATCAGCCAGAGCCATCCGTCTCCGCAGCGCCATCTGAGCCATCCGTCTCCGCAGCGCCATCTGAGCCATCCGTCTCCTCAGCGCCATCTGAGCCATCCGTCTCCTCAGCGCCATCTGAGCCATCCGTCTCCTCAGCGCCGTCTGAGCCATCCGTCTCCCCAGCGCCGTCTGAGCCATCCGTCTCCCCAGCGCCGTCTGAGCCATCCGTCTGTCCCGAGCCATTAGAGCCGCCCGTCTGTCCCGAGCCGTCAGAGCCGTTAGTCAGTCAGGAGCCGCTAGAGCCATTCGTCAGTCAGGATCTGCCAGAGCCGCCAACCAGACAGGATCTGCCAGAGCCGCCAACTAGACAGGATCTGCCAGAGCCGCCAACCAGACAGGATCTGCCAGAGCCGCCAACCAGACAGGATCTGCCAGAGCCGCCAACCAGACAGGATCTGCCAGAGCCGCCAACCAGACAGGATCTGCCAGAGCCGTCAGCGAGCCATGAGCGTCCAGAGCCGTCAGCCAGCCATGAGCGTCCAAAGCCGTCAGCCAGCCATGAGCGTCCAGAGCCGTCAGCCAGCCATGAGCGTCCAGAGCCGTCAGCCAGCCATGAGCGTCCAGAGCCATCAGCCAGCCATGAGCGTCCAGAGCCGTCAGCCAGTCATGAGCTGCCCCTCAGCCCAGAGCGGCCATTTATACAGAACTGCCCCTCAGTCCAGAGCTGTCTCTCCGTCCGGAGCTGCCCTTCAGTCCGGAGTTGCCCCTCTATCCTGAGCTACCTCTCTATCCTGACCTACCTCTCTGTCCTGTGCTATATCTCTGTCCTGAGCTACCTTATCCCGGTGCTGCCCCTTGTCCCGGTGCTGCCCCTTATATTAAGGTTACCATTAAAATTAAGTGGGTGTAAGATGAGGGTGGTCATTCTAAGGGGGAGACGTAAGCTGGGATTGACTATGGTGGGGTGGGGACCTCGCCTAGAGCCTGAGCCACCACCGTGGTCAGATGCCCACCCAGACCCTCCCCTAGACTTTGTGCTGGTGCGCCCGGAGTTCGCACCTTGAGGGGGGGGTTATGTCACGTTCCTGACCTGTTTTCTGTTAGTTTTGTATGTGTTAGTTGGTCAGGACGTGAGTTTGGGTGGGCAATCTATGTTTTCTGTTTCTATGTTGGTTTAAAGGGTGACCTAATATGGCTCTCAATTAGAGGCAGGTGGTTTTCATTTCCTCTGATTGAGAGTCATATTAAGGTAGGTGTTTTCACACTGTTTGTTTGTGGGTGGTTGTCTCCTGTGTTAGTGTCTGTCTATGGTGCACCATACGGGACTGTTTCGGTTTGTTTGTTCATTTTGTTCGTTCGGTTTTTATGTAGTCATTTCCCTGTGCGTGCGTTCTTCGTGTTACATGTAAGTTCTTACGTCCAGGTTTGTCTACATGCGTTTTGTTAGTTAATTCAAGTATAGTTCGTTTTTTGTCTTCGTTGTTTTGTCGTGTCTAAATAAATATCATGTCTAAGTATCACGCTGCGTCTTGGTTCAATCCATGCTCCTCCTCTTCCGAGGAAGAGGAGAACCGTTACAGAATTCAAGTTAGTTCTCTGCTTTACCCTGCGTGGTGATACAGTGAACCCGTATATACGAAAATTGGATTTACCATTTAACGCATGTGTTAAATAAAAATACTTAAAGTATATTCGGTGACTCTGAATCACATTTTATCCTGATACCAGATTCGATTGACGCAACCCTTTACACTCATACATACACGCTGTCCCACTCTCCCCTTACCTTCGTTGGCCTCTTATTGTTATATTTTTTTCTTGTCAGAGAAAATGTCTCTTGTCAGAGAAATTGCTTTGTGCACTGACTTTACTGAACTCTGGAGAAAACGAACATTGTCGCAGGGTGAGTACATCTGACAATGTGCTCTCCCGTCCATTAGGCATTTTGTCTGCAGAAACTCGCTCTTTTTTACTCGGTCCACTCATCCAAGTGCCGATGCATTTGTGGCATGATGTGAACAATACAAATTTGTGTCACTACCAAAGTCTAATGGTTTTAAATTACTGTTTTGTATTGTCTGGAAACTCACTTGTAGAATTCGCTTGCAGTAGGTCTCTTAAAAAAGAGAAGTCGTGCAAGGTTATTAAACAGAGGTGCCTAGTTATTCTTCTTTTGTTGATATCAGGTAACATGCAACCTAACCCTTGCCCTGATATGCAATGTCTCCAAACCCCCTCTGATTTTAAATCAAGATCTGGTTTTGGTATTTTTCATTTAAATGTACGCAACCTGTTGTCAAAAATTGATGGAGTTAGGATTTGGGCTAAATCAACTGATGCTGAGGTAATTGTGTTTTCTGAAACCTGGCTCAGCAAGTCTGTTTTTGATAAGGATATTTGTATAAGTGGTTACAATGTTTATCGCACTGATCGGGTTAAAGGTGGGGGTGTGGCTATATATGTAAAATCTAAATTCCATGTAAGTGTGGGAAAGTCTGAAACTATTTGTAAACAGTTGGAATTTCATGCTTTGAATATTGAGGTTTCAAAGGGCCTCTCTATAACTGTGATTGGCTGTTATGGACCCCCTTCTGCTCTCGGTGATACATTTTCTTCTTTGACGCACCTTATGTCTAAACTTCTTTACAGTAAAATTATCTTGATTGGTGATCTCAACTGGTTAAAGCCAGTGTTTGATGATTTAGTTCTATGAATCTTACCCAGTTGATTAACTCACCCACTCGCCCAAATCTTAAATGCCCAAATAAATCTACCCTGATTGATTTGATATTGACAAATGTTCCACATATATTCTGCGTTTGGTGTTTTTTGTAATGATTTAAGTGACCATTGTGCTGTTATTGCTGTTAGAAATACTAAGGTTCCAAAGACAAACCCACGTTTTATTTGTAAGAGAAATCTGAAGTGTTTTAATGAGCAGGCTTTATTTCATGATTTGTTTTATTTTGACTGGTGCAGATTGAGCTTATTCCTGATGTGGAAATGCCTGGATATTCTTTCATGATGGTTTTTTCCAAATAGGAAACAAACATGCCCCATTCCGCAGGTTCAGGGTTAAAGGGCGGGATAATCCATGGTTTTCTTCTGAGCTGTCTTGTATTATTCACGACCGTAATCTAGCCTGGGCTAAAGCAAGGAAATCTTGTTCTGATGCTGATTGGCTTATTTTTAGGCAGTTACGAAACAAGTGTTATTTTCTTCTCAGGAAGGCCAAGTCTGAATATTTTATGTCTGTTACCACTGATAACCTGAATGACCCTAGAACGTTTGGAATGCTATTAAGTCTATGTCTGGTAACAGTAATGTTACTGAATTACCGTCATGTGTTTTGAAGGACTCTCTTGCTGTATATGACAAAACTGAAATGCTGAATTGTTTCAATGAGCACTTTGTATCATCTGGTAGGCTGTTTGATTCAGTGTCCTCTATCTCTGTACAACCCTGTGCGGATGATCCAGTGTCCTCTGTCTCTGTACAACCCTGTGTGGATGAACCAGTGAGAGCTGGTCAAACTTTTAGCTTTTTGCCATTCTCAGTGCAGGTGGTACATAAAGCCCTGAAATCCTTAGATCAAAGAAAGCCTGCAGGGCCTAATCTTTTGGATCCCTGCTTTTTAAATCTGGCAGCTGATTTCATAGCTGAACCACTTACATATCTGTTCAATCAACCCTGGAATGTAATGAAATTCCAAAAATCTGGAAATCAGCATTTGTCCTACCACTTTTAAAAGGGGGAGATCCAACTCTTTTAAATAATTATAGGCCAATCTCAAAGCTGTCACCCCTTGTGAAAATACTTGCAACCCTTGTAAGTGAACAGCTAAAAGAGTTTTTATTTACTAACTCTATTTTATCAATTTACCAATCGGGCTTCAGGAAGAAGCATAGCACAATTACAGCAGCCATGAAGGTTTTAAATGATATCACTGAAGCCCTTGACAAAAAACAGCACTGTGTCTCACTTTTTATTGATCTCTCTAAGGCTTTTGATACAGTTGATCATGCTATACTAAGGCAGAGATTGTTGAGTGTAGGTCTTTCGGAGCATGCAGTTGCATGGTTTGCTAACTATCTGTCTGATAGAACTCAGTGCACTCAATTTGATGAGCTTATGTCTGTTAAATTGTCTGTCCTTAATGGTGTGCCCCAAGTCTCTGTACTTGGTCCTCTTATTCACTATTTATATAAATGATTTAGACAAAAATGTCCAAAATGCACAACTTCATTTTTATGCTGATGATACTGTTATTTACTGTTGTGCTTCGTCTCTTACAAAAGCTTTCCAGAACTTGCAAACTGCGTTCAACATACCTTGTGTCAATTGAAGCTTATCCTCAATACTGACAAAACTAAACTAATGGTGTCTGAACATTTCACCTATTACTACCTGTCAGGGCAAGGAGATTGAGGTTGTAACCTAATTCTAATTGATGACGGCCTCTTTTAAATTGCATATTCAACAACTTACAAAAGAATTGAAGCTGAAATTGGGATTTTATTTTAGGAATAAGGCCTGTTTTACTTTTGAAGCCAGAAGGAGGCTAGTATCAGCTACATTTATGCCTTTACTAGACTATGGGGATATTTTATATATGAATGCTTCCGCTCAGTGTTTGAGATCAATTGACACTCTTTACCATGGCACTTTGAGATTTATTTTAAACTCCAAAACCCTTACCTACCACTGCACTTTGTATACCAGGGTTGGCTGGCCTTCTCTAGTCACTCGTAGGCATTTTGGGTTTACTACCTTTTTATTTGGGCATTTTTATTTTTCAGAAATGTGGTGGGTACTCTCTTTGTTCGCTGGACTTTATCCTGCTAACTGTTCCGAAATGTCCGAACTGAATCTGGTAAAAGGTATTTCATGTACTCTGCGCCATCGTCTTGGAACACCTTACAAAATGATTTTAAACTGGAAGAACCTGTCCCGATTGCTGTTTTTAAATCACTAATGAAGGATTTTGAGGCTGATTCCCTGACCTGTCAATGTTTTTAATTTTATGTTTTTGATTTTGTTATACTCTTGTGAATTCAATGGTTTTTACTAGATTACTTGTAGTTTTTCATGTTGTCTGTCTGTAATTTTTGTAATGACTTGGTGCTGCCTATCTTGGCCAGGACGCTCTTGGAAAAGAGATTTTAAATCTCAATGAGCCCTTCCTGGTTAAATAAAGGTGGGGAAACATGAAAAGAGGGTGAGATTAGTAGTTAGTAGGGAACTGTAATCGGTACGTTACCTCATTGACCCTCCGAAGGAACTTGAATGGCCCCTCAAACTGGGGCTCAGCTTCCGGCACGGCAGGTGGAGCGGAAGGTTCCTGGTGGACAGCCAGAAGCGATCACCAGGATGGAAAACGGGTGCCTCACTGCGGTGGCAGTCTGCCAACTCCTGGCGGCGGACAGTGTGTTGGAGACTCACGTGGGCAGCGTTCCAAACCTCTGTGTACCAGAACCACTCGTCCACCGCAGGGGAGGTCCACGGTGCCAAATCCGGCTGGTACCCCAGGACACACTTGGAGACAACCCAGTGGAGGAGTGACGAAGTGAGTCCTGGGCGTACTCGGCCCAGGGAAGAAACCGGGAACACTCCTCCTGCCAGTCCTTACAATGACTCCTAAGGAACCTCCCCAGCTCCTGGTTGGTCCTCCCCACCTGCACGTTGGACTGAGGCCAGTACCAGGATGTGAGGCTGACCGTGAACCCTAGATTCTACATAGCCAAGACATGAATTGGGGACCACGGTCGGAGATAATTTCCTCCAGAAGGCCATAGTCCTGCTGGAATAGTGCATCAGCAACTTGAAGAATAGTAGGGACACCAGAGAGAGGGAGAAAACGGCAAGTTTTGTCCACAACAACCATAACAGTGGTGAAACCATCAGACAGGAGAAGGTCAGTAACAAAATCTATGGATAGATCGGACCAAGGCTGCTGAGGCACGGGAAAGGGAAAGAGTTTCCCTGCTGGAGCGTACCGGGAGATTTGGTTTGTGCACATACAGAGCAGGAGTTGACGTAGTGGCCAACATCCTACGCCAAGATGGTTCACCAGTACTTATCGGAGATGGATTGAGTGGTGCGGGTGATACTTGGGTGTCCAGCGGCAAAGGATGTGTGCGCCCATGTCAATAGCCGATCCCTTACCTCCGTGGGAACGTAGGTGCGCTCCGTTGGACAGGTAGCAGGCGTAGCTTCCCTCTCGAGAGCCTGCTGGATGTCCACGTCTACATCCCAAAGCACGGGGGCAGCAATTCAGGAGGGCGGTATGATGCGTGCACTCAGGACAGGACCCTCTGCTGAATCGTGGAGACGGGACAGGGCATCGGCTTTGATATAAACTCAGCAAAAAAAGCTGCATTAAGTACTGCTACACCTCCTCATGGACTGCACCATATTTTCCAGTTCTTGCTGTGAGATGTTACCCCACTCTTCCACCAAGGCACCTGCAAGTTTCCAGACATTTCTGGGTGGAATGGCCCAAGCCCTTACCCTCCGATCCAACAGGTCCCAGACGTGATCAATGGAATTGAGAGCCGGACTCGTCGCTGGCCAAGGCAGAACAGTGACATTCCTGTCTTGCAGGAAATCACGCACAGAATGAGCAGTATGGCTGGTGGCATTGTCATGTCAGGATGAGCCTGCAGGAAGGGTACCACATGAGGGACGAGGATGTCTTCCCTGTAACGCACAGCGTTGAGATTGCCTGCAATGACATCAAGCTCAGTCCGATGATGCTGTGACACACTGCCCCAGACCATGACAGACCCTCCACCTCCAAATCGATCCCGCTCCAGAGTACAGGCCTCGGTTCATTCCTTCGACGATAAATGCAAATCCGACCATTAGCCCTGTTGTGACAAAACCACGACTCGTCAGTGAAGAGCACTTTTTGCCAGTCCTGCTTGGTCCAGCGATGGTGGGTTTGTGCCCATAGGCGACCTTGTTGCCTGTGATATCTGGTTCGGACCTGCCTTACAACAGGCCTACAAGCCCTCAGTATAGCCTCTCTCAGCCTATTGCAGACAGTCTGAGCACTGATGGAGGGATTGTGCATTCCTGGTGTAACTTGGGCAGTTGTTGTTGCCATCCTGTACCTGTCCTGCAGGTGTAATGTTCGGATGTGCCGATTGCAATTTATTGCCCTGGACACATCTGTAGTCCTCATGCCTCCTTGCAGCATGCCTAAGGCATGTTCACGCAGATGAGCAGGGACCCTGGGCATCTTTCTTTTGGTGTTTTTCAAAGTCAGTAGAAAGCCTCTTTAGTGTTGTGTCTTTGCTATGCCGGATTAAGTGATATGACATGCTATTTTATGAAATAATTTCTCTGTAATTAATATTACCTGATTAAACGAATCATGTAAATGTAATTAACTAGAAAGTCGGGGCACCACAGAAGAATGTTTTTAGAGCTGTTGTCTTCTGAATAAACTTAAAGACCTGGTAATGATTTATATCAATAGCAGTCAATTATTAATCGTCACCATATTCAGTCTCATCTGAAAGTCTTAGAAGTATTTGTTATCTTCACGAACCCTGGCTAACAAGTTGAATCAGCAATACAAAATGTTGTTTAATTATTTATTTACTAAATGGCTAAATAATCACAAAGAATTACATATACACAGGATGGATCATACATTGATTACTAATTATGTCATACAAGAAAACGTCCCTAGAGGACGGAACCAGATATGACGGCTGATAACACAAAGAAAGGGGATTGGGTTTGAATGAAAGCGCGGGAAGACTGAGGAACAAAATGATTGGGTCTCTATCGGACCTTATAAAGCTGTGCTATCGTAAATACAGAATCTTGTGCATTCTAAATAACCGCCCATTTGGAAAAAGAAAATGCAAGATATATTTACCCTTAGCTACATTTTGATAGATTGGTCGTAGATGGAAGGCTGGGTTTCCCAGCAGAGATTTCCCTTGTCCTTTGAAGAATATGTATTGTGGTAGAACGGGTACTTTGTCGTACCGTCGCCATGTGGTAGAACGGATTCGTTGTAGTACCCTGTCTTTCTGAAGAGATTGTCCATCCTTTCCTTGCCCACGTTTACAGCTGCTGCTGCTAACTCAACCTCTAGGATGTATCACTTCTTTAGTGAATAAGAGTTCAAAGTTCATACCAAGTTGCCATACTATAAGCTCATGCTATATTCTGGCTGGTGTAGTCAAATTCATCCTTCCAGCATGTCGATTGTCACCTCCACCTTGAAATTCGCCCTTCTAAATATATGGACATCAGTCCTCACGTCACCGGGAATGTTAATTTCGTTAGGTTGCAGTCGATCAACCATTCACAACCAGAGCTCACTATGAGGTTGGCTTAGTTCTGAAGTTGATATTAGCCCGTTTAAACATATGGACAGCAGTCCTCACTTCATCGGGAACACAAGGTTGACATTCGTCAATGGGCTTTTGAAGTGGTGGAGAGAAGGGCGTGTTTCATAGTTCACAACCAATGTATGTTCACTTGGGCGGGGCCACTGAGTGAGCAGAGTTTACTTATGAAAACAATTCTCTAATTTAGAAGCTAAAATTACATTTAATCTTTTCACAAATAGATTCATATTTAATCATTTAAATTTCACCACAATTCCATGTGAATCTGATAACTAGAATGTGTAGAATTTCAAAGATACAGTTTATGTCGTCCTATCATCAGTGTAATGTCTCAGACGACAAGTGATCTGACATCATATTCTTTAAGTTCCAATGGATATTTTCAACTGGTTGGATTACCGAAATATGGTTCCGTTCCCAACCTTTTGATGTTACCAGACTCTCTCTATGTTAACAAAGGGCTTTCCAAGAGTCAAATCTATAGAGTAGAGAGAGAAAAGGGGGGGAAAGGTATTTATTGGGGTCATAAACTTCACCAACAGGGCAACGTCATGACATTAGTGTCCTAAGTTTTCATAACTGTGACCTACCGTCTGCCCACCGTCTGCCTACCGTCTGTAAGCTGTTAGTGTCTTAACAACCGTTCCACAGGTGCATGTTCATTATTTGTTTATGGTTCATTGAACAAACATGAGAAACAGTGTTTAAACCCTTTACAATGAAGATCTGTGAAGTTATTTGGATTTTTACTAATTATATTTGAAAGACAGGGTCGTGAAAAAGGGACGTTTCTTTTTTTGCTGAGTTTATATATGGTAGCTAACTTAGATGATGACTGTGTGAACTATTAAACTGATGTCACATTTCAAGGTTTGTCCATAACTTGTTCCCTGTTTGTAGCAGGATGTGTTTACATTAGGGCTGTTGCGGTGAACAAATTACCCCCACACTGACAGTTATGAGTTATGACCGCAGTAAAATTCCACTTCACTGTTGCGTCACGGTAACCTCCTCTTATGCACTCTGGACACATTGGTAGTTACCAATTTAGTAACAACCATCAGGTCCTAATGGCCTGGTACTCAGGGCTCTGTTGTCCCTCTAACAGCGCTGGCATCATTTCAAATGCATTTGAAAATCACATCATACACCTATATCAACAGTATCATGCTTTTAAAACTCACGTCACTGTGATGATCATTTTAGAGAAGGAGGTCAACAGCAGGTTGAAACTGAGTGTAAAACCTGGTCATTGTGGATGATGTTTCAAAGCGTAACAAAACAAAATGGACAGTGCTTTCTAAGGTCATGATTAATTTAAAACGCCTACTTTAACCTGAGATCTGGTGTTTGGAGGGTGTTGGAATGTAAACACCATTGTAAGTGTTATGATACACAGAAAGTGTTTTAAGTAGAATAGAAGAACCCTGGAACACCCAAAGTGGTTCTTCAATCTGAGTATTGGTGTTTTCAATAGAGTCTTGTGAAAACACTTTGGGGGTTTCAGTGCATGTAAAAGGCAGCATATTAAAACATAAATAAGATATTACTTTTCATCCTAATTTTACACACTCAACCACACAGCCACACTGTAAAAAAAATGCTGTAGTGTATTGAATTTCCCCTCCCAAAAAACATACTCATATAGCCACGTGAAGTAGGGGAGCTGAGGGTGCTGCAGCAGCCCCTGAAAATTCAGAATACGTTTTTTAAAATTATGGTTGTTGTAGATTGCTGCATTAAATGTTTCCATCATGTTCATTGTGATCTATGGTAGCCTATATTAGGCCTATCTTTTTTATCCTCCCCAGTTGTTAATTTACTCTGATGTACTTATTCATCATTGGTTACAAAAAATATTGCATGGCATTTACTAAACCTATGATAATGTAGGAAATGTCAACAATTAAAATCCCATCTGATTTGCAGTATTAAATACTTCTGCTCTGTTGCCTACTGAGTAATTGCTGGTGCATTTAAGGGCCAAGTGCACTGAATGACTAAGTTAATGAAATGGGATTGTATCAGTGATTTTATTAATGACATGTTGCTGAATATGTTTTCCTATATTACAGCATATCCAGGAGAACAAAACAGGAGAAGAGAAAGCATGGATACTCCTGTAATATGTAAGTTACAGTAGGCTAACTTCAGAGATACTCTGTTACAGTAAAAAAAGAAAATCTGCTCTTTACTGGCTCAAAGTTATCATTTTGATTTATTTTCAGTTTCTGAGCTGAGGATTGTCATTTTAGGGAGGACTGGAGCAGGGAAGAGTACATCAGGAAACACCATCCTGGGGAGAACAGAATTTGAAGTAGATTGTGCTGCCCAGTTGGTGACCAAACAATGCAAGAGGAGCAGTGAGACAGAAATGAGTGTTGCAGTCATTGACACCCAGGACCTGTTTGACAAACAACTCCCAGAGTCTTCAGTGAGGACCCAACTGGTGGAGTGCATCGTCCTCTCCTAGACCCCATGTCTTCCTGCTTGTTGTCCAAATTGCTCGCTTTACAGAGGAAGAGCAGAACACTGTTAAGAGGATCCAGGACATCTTTGGAGAGGCAGCAGTGAGACACACTATGGTTCTGTTTACCTGTGGATAAAGAATAAAAGAGAAGAGCATTGAGGAGTTCATCCAAGAGGCTGGTGAGGGTCTGCAGCGAATCATTGAGACATGTGGAAACCTGTACCACGTCTTCAATAATGAGGACTTGGACGACCATGAGAAAGTATAGCAGCTGATGGATAAAGTTACAGCCATGGTGAACGAGAATAAAGAGGAATGCTACACCAAAGACATGTACCAACAAGTGGAGAAAGACATCCAGAGCAGAGGAAGAACTGAAACGAGTGAATAAAAAAGAGCTGAAAGAGAAGGAAGACCTGGAGTCAGAAATAGCAATGAATGCACTGCAATCAAAAGACTATGATATACAAGAAAAACAGAAAGTGATAGATGACCTGCATGGACAAGTTAATTGGATAAGAGAGGACAAAGACTTGCTAAAAAATAAGAAACAGAGTCAGAGAGATGACAGAAACAAACTTTGAAATGACAAGTATTGTTGTTGAATTCGCTAGAACATCTGCTGAACATTGTACCACACAATAATGTTCTACCCCAACATGTTGTAAAAGAGCAGAGCAGTGGCAGACTGTTGGGATGGTGTCATTATGAAGTTAATGATTGACTTCATAACTCTCACTCCTTGGTGTTTGGCAGCCATGTTAGGCTTGGGCAGCCATTTTACTGTAAATGATTATACATGGACTCTGCAAATACAACAGCAGCCAGCATTTGAGCACTTATGTTGCACATTAACCTATATTATTTCATACGGAAAGAAGTTTGTTCAACAGGAAAACGATATTAGCAGGTGCGCATCCTCTTCGTAATTTGAAGCAGCAGGTAAAAAAATTAACATGTTTATTATATAACAGGTGAACTCCACTGCAAGCAGGGAAGTTTCCAACTCCAAAATGACTTTTTAGCTACCTTGCTATGGATTTCATAGACATGATAGAGCGAAAAGAACGAAAGAGATACTGCCTGGTGATAATTGACAGGTTTACCAGGTGGGTAGAAGCATTTCCTACCAGCAACTGTGATGTGCGAACAGTTCAATATTGCTAGTCAGGGAAATCATACCCAGGTTCGGAGTGCCTGAGGTTTTGTCTGCAGACAATGGTACCCATTTCACAGGAGATGTGGTTGCCCAAGTGGCAAAGATAATGGGTGTTGACCAGAAGTTTGTCTCCATCTATCACACGCGGAGTAACGGGATTACAGAGAGGGCTAATCAGGGCCCCGAGAACATCTGAAGGAGGAAAAAGGTCAGAGCCAAAGGATAGAAGCAGAGGGCCAAGACCAAACAGCCGGAAAGAAAGATGAAAAAGAAGGCTCTAGTCAACAAACAATAGAAGGAGACATCATTTCACACTCACACTCAGGTTCTATAACTAGGACACAGAGACTACACCGGGTCTGGTGGTTTGTTTTCCCCATCATCCTTTCCATGGGTCTCCTTGTTGACGCAGCCACAGGACCCAATGGGGGATCTGAGGAAAACAACAAATGGATACAAATGGTGAGAAAAATTGGAAATCAGACTAAGAGACCAGGAACCCAGATTTGAGTGTTTAGAAAGCCTATATCAACAACTGATCTGTTTGGGAGTCAGGTTGAGCCTATGAAAAGGACGTAGTTTGAAAGTGGGAATTTTATACTTTATGCAGAGAGGTAATGAGAAACAACCTACTAGGAGAAGGGAGACCACAGGACTGTTCTTTGGGAAAAGAACTGAGAGGTTAGCCGAGGATCATGGGGCAGATGTATGTTGGGGTGGTCACAAGAAGGGAGCAAACTTATCTAATGTGGTAAGTTAAGCAGGCAGATCCCTCTATGGCCTAGAACTCACCTCAGGAGAGGTGAGCTAGTCTTCATGGTAAGAACTACCCACTCGGTGCTGTGTAATTATACCAGCAGGTACCCATGGATAGAATTGTTAGGAAATGGAAGCTTGAGCATCATTCCCACACTGACCTCCCTAAGCCCGAAGTTAACCCCTGCCCTGTGTCTTTGTAGTAATGGAAAGGAAGAGATGGGAGATACTAGAGCTTCTCGTGTATATATTGGTCAACTGAGAGAAGAGTAAAGTGATAGGAGAAACTATGCTAAAGGGGATTTTAGTGTGTTAGACTTACAGCAACAGGTGACAGGTGTAAACATTTCCAAGATAGGGGATGGCACGGGAACACCTTTTGGATGGATGTGGGTATGCAGTGACAAGGGGTACCTCACTTTACCTCCTGGATGGAGGGGATGTTGTTATTTGGGGAGAACAGAAATTTACATGTTAAGAATTCTGGTCACCGATCTTTTCAATGAGACAGGTAAAACCAACTCTGGGGTACTGCAGCGTGCCAAACGACTCATCCCAGACAATCAGGAAGCCTATGGTCATGTCCTACACCTGGGTGAGATGTTTGGTATGTCAATCATACCCTCCTGGGGTGTGGCTGTCCTAGGAAATTGGGTAAACAATTTAACCTACTCTTTACAGGCCCATATGAAATTAACAATCCGAGAATTTAGCCACTCTCATTAGACATCCAAAATCTGAAAGCAGTCGTCAGCCGCCATGAGTTGGCTTTAGATTATCTTTTGGCGAAAGGAAGGATGACACTGTAACGTACTAGGTATTATTGATCCTGAAAATTGGGTTATGCTCCTCCCTGACTCCTCTGAGAATATGACTGTAATAATTGATAAGATTGCTGTTCTTAGTAAAACTCTCTCAAAATCTGAAAAATCTGTTGTGGACAAAATTGGTGACTGGTTTAAAACCTGTTTGGGCCAGGGGTGCCGCTAGCGGCACTCCTCCCACATTCCATTGAAAAGGCAGAGCGGCAAATTCAAAAAACAATTTCTTTGAAATATTTAACTTTCACACATTAACAAGTCCAATACAGCATTTGAAAGATAAACATCTTGTCAATCCAGCCAACATGTCCGATTTTTTAAATGTTTTACAGAGAAAACACCACATATATTTATGTTAGGTCACCACCAAATACAAAAAAGACAGACAGACATTTTTCACAGCACAAGTAGCCTGCAGGTAGCATGCACAAGCCAACCTAAATAACCTAGAATCAACCTAAATAACCTAGAAAAAACTACCTCAGATGACAGTCCTATAACATGTTACACAATAAATCTATGTTTTGTTCAAAGAAATTGCATATTTTAGCTATAAATCAGTTTTACATTACTGCTACCATCATAGCTACAGTCAGAAATCGCACGGAGTAGCCAGAGAAAATACAGACACCAACGTCAACTACCTAATTACACATCATAAATCATTTCAGAAAAATACATGGTGGATAGCTAATGAAAGAGAAAGATCTTGTGAATAAAGCCAATATTTCCGATTTTTGAAGTGTTTTACGGCGAAAACACAATATACCGTTATATTAGCTTACTACAATAGCTAGCACACAGCAGCATTGATTCTAGTCAAACGGTAGCGTAGCACAGTTCGACAGATATATGAAAAAGCATCCCAAATTGGGTCCTTATCTTTGTTGATCATCCATCAGAATGTTCTCCAAGGGGTCCTTTGTTCAGAAACGTCTTTATTTCATCCAGAACGAACAAATTCCCTCTTGAATTAGCAGGTACACTTGCCGTGCGATGCTAACCTCTCATTCTTGAACCAATTCTTGCGTCGCATCACGTCTAAAGTCCAGAATAAATTTCAATAATATAATTAAACTATATTGAAAAAACATACTTTGGGATGATATTGTGACATGTATCAAAGAAAATCGAAGCCAGAGATCATATTCACCTTTAAAAAGCGTCTTCCATGAGCCGAGTACAGTTCCTACTTCGAGCCAAGGGAGAGAGAAAAAAAGTGCCACGTCTCATTCCAAGACGTTGTGTTCAGTCCCTGATAGAGATAATCGAGCGATTTCTTCTCTCACTTCCGCATTACAGCCAGGCGAAGGCGTGTGACGTGTTTCTACAGTCATAAGTGACATGCCCTTTTATAGACAAGGTCTTAAAGAGAGACTACTTTTTTGGAAATATCAATTCCGGTTATGAAATGGTCTGTAAAAGGAGTTCTGTGTCACTTAGAGAAATAATTCAAACGTTTTTAGAAACTAGAGACTGTTTTCTATCCAATTATAATAGATAATATGCATATTGTACGAGCAAAAATTGAGTACGAGGCCTTTTAAAAATCATACGATTTTCCCCCAATGTGAAAACAGCACCCCCTATCCTCATCAGGTTTTAATGGTAAATTTGGAAATGTGATGGGAAAAGTTAAGTTGACTTTGTTTTCATTGTTAACTCCTATACTTGTAGGAGGTTTGGTGATTTTGGTTACTGTTTATATTTATAGGAAAATGACTGTAACTGCTCTTGAACATGCTGGAATGATGGTGTTGGTGGAATCTGATACAAATTGTGCTGAAGGTGATACTGGTGCATTTCTGATTTATCTTAATCCCATTGTTTATTCAACTCGTGTTGTTCTTCCCAGGACTCAAGAGGAATGGGAGTATAGCCAGACTCACCCACCCCCACCAGCATTCCAGGAACCTCACGAGTTGTTTCTCTCTTTAGAAGGCCATCCCTGGGATCAAATGGATCCGGGGGATTTGCCTAATCTATTTGATTTCAGAGGAGAATATTATGATTGAAGCTGTGAGACGAATTAGTCTCAAAGGGGGAAATGGTTTAGGTTTAGTATTTTTCCACAGTTGTTTTCTAGTTCTCTCGCTCTGCCTCTTATAAAGAGACCCCTCTGAGAAATGTGTGACTGAGAAAGAACTCTGCAGGGGAGTGTAGGAGATAAGACTAGTCAGACATTCCACAATAAATCAACTTTGGGGAGTGGACATTTATTGCCTAGCCATTAGAAAACACTAGAACTATTGTATCTCTCTTGCAAGTTTATATAGCTGTGTATGCATGGGCTTGGTCTGATGAGTAGAATGTAATGACGTAGGCAGTGACATCACTAAGGCTGGACTTTGGGTTTAATAAAAGCACCTTGGGATTTTTACTATTTTGCAGTAGTTACTCGGAAACATGTGTGCTGTGTTCCTGATTGTCAACTTCTGTCTGCAATTGCATTAATAAAGGTTTTTGAATGATTTATTTAAATATATTGTCATAATGCTAATTTCACCGATTAGCCAATGATTGACAAGGAACAAGTAACGAACCCTAACACGAGCACGCCCCCATTATCATGGAGCAGGTTGAGAGATTCAAGTTCCTTGGTGTCCACATCACAAAAAAACGAACGTGGTCCAAGCACACCAAGACAGTCGGACAGGAGGGAGACTCTGGCAGCTACGGACAGGAGGGAGACCCTGGAGGGTCCGGGCTGGAGGGAGACTCTGGAGGGTCCGGACTGGAGGAAGACTCCGGAGGGAGGAGACGCAGAGACAGCCTGGTGTGTGGGGCTGCCATAGGGCCCACCAGGCTGGGGAGACCTACAGGAGGCCTGGTGTGTAGAGGAGGCACCGGATAGACCGGGCTGTGGGGGAGCACTGGAGCCCTGTTGCGCAGCCTTGGCACCACTCCTCCAGGCTGAATGCCCACTTTAGCCCCTCCAGAGTGCAGGCCCAGGTCGAACCGGGCTGTGGGGGAGCACTGGAGATCTGGTGCTTACCGCTCGCACCTCTCCATTAGGCTCAATGCCCACTTTCGCCCGGCACGGGCGGAGCGCAGGCATAGGCATAGGACGAACAGCACCCTCCCAGCGCCCCGGAGACACAGTACGCAGAGCCGGCGCAGGATACCCTTGGCTGAAATGGCGCACCGGAGACCAAACATCCGTTTTGTTACAAGAGCCCCGTGTACCACCCACCACTGCGACCTGTATGCTCTCGTTGGCTGGCCCTCGCTACATATTCGTCGCCAAACCCACTGGCTCCAGGTCATTTGTAAATCTATGCTAGGTAAAGCCTTTCCTTATCTCAGCTCACTGGTCACCTTAGCAACACCCACCCATAGCACGCGCTCCAGCAGGTATATTTCACTGGTCATCCCCAAAGGCAGTTCTCTGCTGCCAATGACTGGAACGAATTGCAAAAATCACTGAAGCTTGAGACTTATATCCCTCTCTCTAACTTTAAGCATCAGCTGTCAGAGCAGCTTACCAATCACTGTACCTGCACACAGATCATCTGTAAATAGCTCACCAAACTACCTCATCCTCATATTGTTATTTGTTTTTTGCTCTTTTGCACCCCAGAATCTCTACCTGCACATCATCATTTGCACATCTATCATTCCACTGTCAATGCTAAATTGTAATTATTTTGCCTCTATTGCCTATTTATTGCCTTACCTCCCTACATTTGCACACACTGTACATAGATTTTTCTATTGTGTTACTGACTGTACGTTTGTTTACTCCGTGTGTAACTCTGTGTTGTTGTTGTCGCACTGCTTTGCTTTATCTTGGCCAGGTCTCAGTTGTAAATGAGACATTGTTCTCAACTGGCCTACCTGGTTAAATAAAGATGAAATACATTTTTAAAAACACAGCGGATAATGAGGGGAGATGGGAGACACCTGGTGGGGGGTGGAGGCAAGCACAAAGGCAGGTGAAACAGATCAGGGTGTGACATGAAGAGATGGTAGCATAACAGGAAGGACAGACCTAAACGGGACGGAACATTTATGTGGAAGAGGTGGGGATAAGGTATATAAACGGAAATTTCCTCTTCAAGTCTCTGTGCCATGAGTAGTAGTTTTTCTCCAACACATAATGGTAGCAATTGTGGGCCTACCATGGTCACAGAGGCAGGAATTTGAAATGTGACTTAAGCTGTGTGACTTACTTTACATAGCCGCTGGAAGTCATTTGGGGGTGGGTGTGCCTTGTTTAAAAAAAAATCTTAGATTTTATGATAAAATCATTTTCAAGGGGAGTGTAGAATTATTGGGGCGGACATTTGCTCTCAAATCCAGAATGCTACGTTACAGAGCCAAATTGAACCATTTTGCATCACTGTCCAAAGACATATTGTGGAGGGAATATCGGTAGACATCAACAGAAAAGATAAGTGAACAATAATTTAGTACGAGTCAACACAAATGTTGTGTGTCAAAGGGCAAGACGTTGTAACGCAAAGATACATTTTCTATACACAACCACGTAACTTAGAGGAAGCAGACACTTTAGACTATGCTGATGTACTTTCATTACACTAATGGTGGCATACTCAAATCAAATCAAATCAAATTTTATTAGTCACATACACATGGTTAGCAGATGTTAATGCGAGTGTAGCGAAATGCTTGTGCTTCTAGTTCCGACAATGCAGTAATAACCAACAAGTAATCTAACCTAACAATTCCACAACTACTACCTTATACACACACAAGTGTAAAGGGATAAAGAATATGTACATAAAGATATATGAATGAGTGGTGGTACAGAACGGCATAGGCAAGATGCAGTAGATGGTATAGAGTACGGTATATACATATGAGATGAGTACTGTAGGGTATGTAAACATAAAGTGGCATAGTTTAAAGTGGCTAGTGGTACATGTATTACATAAAGATGGCAAGATGCAGTAGATGATATAGAGTACAGTATATACATATGAGATGGGTAATGTAGGGTATGTAAACATTATATTAAGTGGCATTGTTTAAAGTGGCTAGTGGTACATTTTTACATAATATCCATCAATTCCCATTTTTAAAGTGGCTGGAGTTGAGTCAGTATGTTGGCAGCGGCCGCTAAATGTTAGTGGTGGCTGTTTAACAGTCTGATGGCCTTGAGATAGAAGCTGTTTTTCAGTCTCTCGGTCCCTGCTTTGATGCACCTGTACTGACCTCGCCTTCTGGATGATAGCGGGGTGAACAGGCAGTGGCTTGGGTGGTTGTTGTCCTTGATGATCTTTATGGCCTTCCTGTGACATCGGGTGGTGTAGGTGTCCTGGAGGGTAGGTAGTTTGCCCCCGGTGGTGCGTTCTGCAGACCTCACTACCCTCTGGAGAGCCTTACGGTTGTGGGCGGAGCAGTTGCCGTACCAGGCGGTGATACAGCCCGACAGGATGCTCTCGATTGTGCATCTGTAGAAGTTTGTGAGTGCTTTTGGTGACAAGCCGAATTTCTTCAGCCTCCTGAGGTTGAAGAGGCGCTGCTGCGCCTCTTCATCTTTCATCCTGTTATTCTTTGCTTTGTGCTTTGCATTTTGAAGTGAATGATAATTGCTTTACAAATTAAGGTGCTATCATTAGTAGTATTGTCAGTATTATCATTTTAACTATTATTATTCACATTGTGGGGCCAAAACCCAATGCTGCAACCTGGTCTCAGAGCATTTTGTATTATTCTGTACGTAAATCCGAGACACTACATTTGATATGATATGTTACGTTTCATATGCTATGTATTCATTTGTGGATGTCCGTCACCCATTTTGTATGTGTTACGAATGACAATTCGTATTATATATTACGAATTTGCAAAACGTGTGATATTTTATGATTTTTAACTAGATGGCTAACGTTATCTAGCTAGCTAATGTTAGCTAGGCTAGGGTTTGGGGTAAGGTTAGGGTTAAGTTTAGGAGTTAGGTTAAAGGGTTAAGGTTAGGGTTAGGGGAGGATTTCCTAAAAGGGTTAAGGTTAGGGTTAGGGTTAGCTAACATGCTAAGTAGTTGCAAAGTAGCTAAAAAGTAGTAAGTCGTCTAAAAGTTGCTAATTAGCTAAAATGCGCAAGTTGTCCGTGATGAAATTCAAACGTGGCTCCCAATCAGCTCCAGGAGCATTTTCCCAAATTGTAGGAAATCATAGCAAACCCTGAGTAAAACGTAATGCGACAGCCCGTAAAGTGCACATACGCAATTTGCGTTTGATTCCTTTCACAGACTTCTGTGCACTTAACATATTTTGTTTATTGATTTGGCCTCAAATAAGTATCAATACAAGAGCAAACTACTACACTGTAGCTCTTTAGTATCCTTACAGGAGTACAGAAACTACTACAACTGACAGATCTTCACTCCAAACATGAACAGCAAAGTGTCTTATTCTGGTGAGTAGCCTTTAGTGTACAGAGGTGGGAAGTGAAGTTAATTACTTGGAATATATGGGTATTGATTATGTTTTTTCCTATGTGTTTGTTCCTTTGAACTTCATGTGCTCTAGAAATACAATGTTGGTGAGCATTATTGTTATGTTACCCCAATGCTTTTCTTTTTTTTGTCAAGTTTACAGAAACAGTTAACGGTATTTGTTACATTGAAATAAGTCAGTGGAGTAATTATTACTTTTTTACGCAATTTGAGGTTGATGTCTCTCACGAGCTCCCGGGCACTCTACGGCACGTAGTGTCCTGAAAAATTATGAACATGTTGAATAGTTTCGGCCTCAAATAAGGCCATTATTCTCCAATCGTACTGTACTGCCGATTACTAGTTCACTATGATTTGGCTTGACTGAATCGTTAAATGTGAGAGGTTCTCCAATAGTTAGACCAGGCAAAAAATGGTTTATTGCATTTCAGTCATAACTAGTGGAAAAGGATTTCAGTAAATGTATGACGGTGAAGAGAAAGCCTATGGGTGTGTCAGGGGGTGGGCACCTGAGAGATGCTGTATAAAATAAGTGGGCAGACCCACTCTCACACTGTATCTCTTTAGTATCCTTACAGGAGCATAGAAAGTACTGCTACTAACACTACTACTACTACTACTACTACTACTACTACTACTACTACTCTCACATAGTGTTTGAGACTGACAGATCTTCACTCCAAACATGAACAACAACATTTCTCAGTCTGGTGAGTAGCCTTTAGTGTACAGAGATGAGAACTGAAGTCAATTATTTGGGTTAGAAGGGTATTGGTGATGTTTTTTACAATGTGTTTTTTTCCTTTGAACTTCAGGTACTTTAGACATATGATAATGTAGAGCAGTGGGGAACATTTTTTTATGTTACTCTACAGCTTTTATTTTTTGTCAAGTTGAGTCAGTGGAGTAGATCATACTTATTAAGTTAAAATCAATGTTTTATTAATACCTTAGGTAACACTTTATTTGGGACTAGAGATTCTACTTATATCTAGTATTCATTTATTTTTTTACATTAATTAATTACATACATTACATAACACTTTTTCTTTACATCATTTTGATTATGCTAGTAGCCTATGCACTGATTGTACATGACTGTATAAGAGCACTCCCCTCTCTCTCTCTCTCTCTTTCTTTCATTCTCTTTCTCACTTGATGTAATTATTCTAAAAAGGAACACATGAATTAGACATTTATTTTTTGTACTGTGGCCATTAATTTATAAAAGTAACACGTAGAGTTTTGTTGGTATTTAATGTTAGTCAATTTAGCAAAAAAATGATGGCAGAAAAATTGACTAGCACATATATATGTAGGATCTTAATTAGATCATTATTTTGTTGCTGAAGGTTTTCCTGGAAATTGACACTTGTATATTTGAGTTAAAAAAATACTTCTAAAGTTTATAATTTCCACTTTGAAAGTTGTATGAAACTGGCTTAAATTAAGATTCTACATCTGTACAGGCGATTCTCACAGATTGTTTTGTGCAGACCATGAAGTACTGCTTTGTGTGAAGAAGAAGTGTGAAACTGAAAGTGTAGCTATTCCTCAAAATGTGCTAACATGTGGTACAGGAAGTCTAGACCTCTTTAAAAGGTAACAGCCTTGTCCATTTAATCCAACAGAACTCCAAATGCAGACACAAAATGAGGAGGTCCGGATGGTTCTGGTGGGGAAGACTGGAGCTGGGAAAAGTGCAGCAGGAAACACCATTGTGGGGACAAAAGCTTTCGAATCAAAAATGTCCTCCATTTCTCTGACAAAAGAATGTGGTAAGAAAAAAGGGAAGGTGGATGAGCAAAGTGTAGCTGTTATCGACACCCCAGGTTTGTTCGATACTACATTGACCAATGAGGAGGGACTGAGAAAGATTGCTCCGTGCATCTCTTTCTCTGCACCTGGTCCCCATGTGTTCCTGGTTGTGATCAAGCTGGGAAGATTCACTGAAGAGGAGCAGAAAACCGTGGAGATGATTAAGAGATTCTTTGGTGATGAATCATCGAAATACATCATGGTTCTCTTCACACATGGAGACCTTCTTAATGATGGTGATGTAACAATTGAAGACTTCCTGCATGAAAATCCAGATCTGAAAAGTTTACTTTCTCAATGCAATGGGGGATATCATGTCTTTCACAACAAAGATACGAGTCTCTCCCAGGTCACTGAGCTTCTTGAGAAGATAAATAAGATGGTCATGAGGAATGGAGGGAGCCATTACACCACTGAGATGTTCCAGGAGGCTGAGAGAGCAATTGAAGAGGAGAAGAACAGGATCCTGAGAGAGAATGAAGAGAAGATACGCAAAGAGGAGGAGAAACTGCAAGAAGAAAAAATTAAACAAGAGGCACGGGAGAAAGCTCTTAAAGAGGAGAATGAGAGGATCCTGAAAGAGAATGAAGAGCAGAAACTCAGACATGAGGAGGAAATGAAGAAAATGGAACAAGAAGCTCAGAAGAAAGCGATTAAAGAAGAGAATGAGAGAATCCAGAAAGAGAATGAAAAGCAGAGACTCAGGGAGGAGGAACTGAAGAAACTGAACATGGAAAAAGAGGCTAAGGAGAAAGAAATAAAGGAGTTGAGAGAAAAATATGCAAGGGAGGCTAGAGAAGAAGCTGAAAAAAGCAATGGCTTTCTACATCAAATTTCTAACGGAACTATTGCAGTGGGGAAAGCAGTGGTGCAAGTGGGGGAAGGAGTGGTGAAAAGAGTGGTGAAAGTGGGGGAAGGAGTGGTGAAAGTGGGGGAAGGAGTGGTGAAAGGAGTGGTGAAAGTGGGGGAAGGAGTGGTGAAAGGAGTGGTGAAAGTGGGGGAAGGAGTGGTGAAAGGAGTGGTGAAAGTGGGGGAAGGAGTGGTGAAAGGGGGGGCAGAAGTGGTGGAAGCAGTGGGGGAAGGAGTGGTGAAAGTGGGGGAAGGAGTGGTGAAAGCTGTTGAAGATACAATGAACATCTGAAACAATAATGTTCGAGAGTCCTAGGCTTAGTCACATTACAATTAAATTCAATTACAATTGTATTGTATTGCATTGCATTGAATACAGCTTACACTGTTGTCATTCTAATGTTAAAGTCTGTAACTGTGGACTCATTGACTTCTAAAGATGTATATTCTAGACCTGGCTCTGCTGTGTCTGTTTATGTCACCAGTAAACATTAGGTAATGACAATTTTAGACAAATATCAGATATTACTACATTCAATGTTTTTATTTGTATTCAATTTTCTTTAAATAACACAAATAACATACATAATTATCATGTCAGTTTATTAAAGCTGGTAATTCCCGAGTGACACAGCAGTCTAAGGCACTGCATCTCAGTGCTAGAGAAGTCACTTCAGTCCCTGGTTCAATTCCAGGATGTATCACATCCGGCCGTAATTGGTAGTCCCATAGGGCGGCACACAAATGTCCCAGCATCGTCTGGGTTTGTCATTGTAAATAAGAATGTGTTCCTAACTGACTTGCCTAGTTAAATAAAGGTAAAAAAATACATTTATAATAATAATAATAATACTTACAGTAACAATTCTAATCAGAAGAGCCTTGCATGTAGAGGAAGGGTTGTAGTAGAAACAAGAGGCCCTGTCCAGAAACAACCCCTAACTAGCCCCTTCCTATAGGCCCTGGTGGAGATCTGAGAGGATTGGACAGGTTTAAAAGCTCTACGGGATCGGTGTACCTATACCGGGACGGTTGAGCTAACATGCGCTAATGTGTTTAGCATTACGTTTGTAAGTAACAGCAATCTTTCCAGGATATAGACATGTCTTATATGGGCAGAAAGCTTACATTCTTGTTACTCTAACTGAAGTGTCCAATTTACAGTAGCTATTACAGTGAAAAAATGCAATGCTATTGTTTGAAGAGAGTGCACAACAACAAAAAACTTTTATCACGTCAACTGGTTTGATACATTCACCTCTGAAGGTAAATAATGTACTTCCATTCAGTAATCTTTCTCTGATTCGTCATCCTGGGGGTCCCAAAATAAGATTTAGTTTTGTTTGATAAAATAAATGTTTATATTCAAATGTAGGAACTGGGTTCTGCAGTTTGAACCCCTGCCATGTCTTATATAATGGTCTTTCTCTTGCATTTCAAAGATGATGAAAAAAAATATATAGGAAACACATGTTTAGTTTGTATTAGTTTGTATTTATTATGTATTATGTTAATTATGTATCTGTTAACATATAAGTGTTACATTCTCCAACAACAATTTCACATTTCCACAAACTTCAAAGTGTTTCATTTCAAATGGTATCAAGAATATGCATATCCTTGCTTCAGGTCCTGAGCTACAGGCAGTCAAATTTGGGTATGTAATTTTAATTTTAGGCGAACATTTAAAAAAAAAGGTCTGATCCTTAATTAAGCAACATGGAGAAATTTCACCTAGCCTATCAGATGGAAAGGTGAAGCTATCACTATATTGATTCAACCTGTCACGTTCTCTAAGATCTCTACAAGTGTCTAGGGGGAAGGGTTGTTTCTGGAGAAGAACATAGACATCTGCATGATAAATTATTATTCTACCTAGCAACAGACCAACCAACATCCCAGGCAGCAGAAGGGTTTGGGGGTTAGCTAGCTACATACGTGATTTCTAGGCAGCTTTCATATATTGCATTATAAATATAATAAGTTTTAAGCAGCCTTAAAATTAAAAATAGTCTTCATGCATTGCATTACACTCTCTGACTCGGTCGTTCCATGGACATATGATTCGGTGTTCGTACCATTGTCATTATGACATCATCAATATGGGACGGAACAGTGGAGTTATTTGAATGGATGCATACAGTGGTCCAGACTCCGGCTATACCCCAATATCTTTCCTTCTTATTTCCTACATATCACTAGCTATATGTAATGGTTAGAACTGATTATAAAGGTTAATAGCTATAGCCATGTAGTCATAAAGCTTTTTAAGTCCCTCATATCAGATAATATTATATGAAAATGGCCGAGACATTTTCCTGACCAAGTGACCTGACTGGGAAAACCTCCAGGTCTATAACTAAGGCCTGGAGTTTTTCCTGGTCTTGTCATGTTTAGCTTCTCCTGGAAGGACAGAATAAGAGGCCAGGAAGCCATTTCAGAGTACTGAGAGACAGCCATGTGCCCTCCTGGCCAGCAGACGGAAACAAACTCACCATAAACTCAGGGGAATGCAGCCGAAATGGAATCAAATTCCCTATAGTGCACTACTTTTAACCAGGGTCCATGGGGCTTTGGTTAAAAGTAGTGGGCTAAATGGGGTATAGGGTGCCATTTCAGACACATTCAGCCAGACTCAACAGGCAAGGAATAAGCAGCCCTATGAAATCAAGAGTGATTCTCAACAATATTGTAAAAAATAACAGTGGTAAAGATTACATACACTATATATAAAAGTATTGCAATCTCACACACACAAATGAATTTCGAACCATTAACATTTCAAACCAACATCATTGGACAAACTAGTCATCCTCTCTCTCTCTCTCTCTCTCTCTCTCTCTCTCTCTCTCTCTCTCTCTCTCTCTCTCTCTCTCTCTCTCTCTCTCTCTCTCTCTCTCTCTCTCTCTCTCTCTCTCAAATTCAATCTGCTTTTTTGGCATGAAAAACATTGCATCAATATTTCCAAAGCAGCAATGATTACAATATGCATTATAATGAAAAATAATAATAGAAAAGGTAGTAAATAACAAAACAAAAAAGTGAATAAACATAACAATAAAATGGTAACAGTCAATAGTATAAATATAAAGGCTACACATGGAAAATGAAACTATAACTAACTTATAACTAACTGTCATCCTCACCATTACATCAGTACTACAACTACCATCATCATCATTACTACGACTTCCACCACCATCATTAAACTGCTATAATTACCATCACCCCTACTACCCGTACCACTATTTGGAATTATAATGATAGTAATAGTAGTAACAATAATACTAATAATAAGTAAGCTACAGTTTACTATACAGATATTATTATTCAGAGTCCCTCAGGCTATGACAGGCAAGTACATATTTGGCTGCAAGACGAGCCATTGCTCCTTCACCCATGAGTATTTTTTAAATTTTCCTCTGGGTTTAATAAGTTACAATTTGGAATAATCGTTATAATTTCTCTGAATAATCCATCTCTGAGTGAGGAATATTTCTCACAGTAAAGGAGAAAGTGCATCTCTGTTTCTACCTCCCCTGTCGTGCAACGCCCACATACACGCTCCTCTTTGGGTAGCCATGTCTTTTTATGTCTGCTGGTTTCTATTGCCAATTGATGGTCACTCAGCCTGTACTTGGTAAGGATCTGTCTTTGCTTCATATCTCTGACAGAGTAGAGATAATCAGCCAATTCATGTTCTCTGTTTAGGGCCAGATAGCAATTTTGTCAGCTTTGTGATTTTGTTTTTCCAACATTGTATATATATGAGTCCTTTGATTGGTTGATGATTTTGTTTATCGTAATATTTTCTCTTGAAGCAGTGCTGGTGTCAGCTTGGTTGGTTAGGTTCAACTCCAGCTGACTGAGAGGGCTCGTTTCTGGGCTCAGCTCTTGGGTTTGAAGTGCTTTAAATTGGAGACTTGAATTTGGACTTGAATTTAGGTGTAGCCAAAAATGTTATTATATTCGTTTGTATTTTCATTACCACTGGAAAATGTCCTAATTCTGCCCTAACTGCGTAAGTTGGTGTATTTCTTTGGAGTTGTAGATTTTTCGGACAGAATTCTGCATGTAAGGCTTCAATTGGATGTTTGTCCCACATTTTAAAGTCCAGTTAATTAGGTGGCCCCCAAACCTCACTTCCGTAAAGAGCTACTGGTAGGATTATGCTGTCAAATGTTTTGGTCAAAACTCTAACTGGGATGTTGACTTTTAATAATATATTTTCTATTGCATACAATGCTCTGCAGGATTTTTCTTTGGGTGCATTCTTTATTTCATTTTTTATTTAACCTTTATTTAACTAGGCAAGTCAGTAAAGAACAAATTATTATTTACAATGACGGCCTACCAAAAAGCAAAAGGCCTCCTGCAGGGATGGGGGCTGGGATTAAAAATATAAATAAATAAAAAAATATTTATTGTTAAGTGCCTCCTAATGGAGGGAGGTGCAGGAATCAGGAGCAGGAGAGCAAGGAAATCCCAGTGGCAAAAGTTTAATGAGACGTCCCAACACAACTACAACATGGGACTGAAACACGTCCAAACGAGATTGCCACACACAGGGAATAAACGCTACACACGGAGGAGAAACCTCTACTACTAAACTCAACACCAAAACGGCACAACTGCCGTGAGAAAAGAAACCCTGTGGTGCAGACACGCACCCCTAAATAACGTCACCACAGCAAACAATTCCGCACAAAGACTCGCAGGCAGCGGAGGTAAATATACCCACCGGAATCAACTAATAATACACAGGTGTAAACCATACAGACAGACACAAACGAAAAGGAAAAATGGATCGGTAGCAGCTAGTAGGCCGGCGACGATGACCGCCGAGCACCGCCCGAACAGGGAGAGGAGCCACCTTCGGTGGAAGTTGTGACAAATATAGGACAAAACACATATCACGAGGGAGACAACACAACACTAGACAAAGAGAGACCTAAGACAACAACATAGCATGGCAGCAACACATGACAACACAGCATGGTAGCAACACATCATGACAACAACATGGTAGCAACCCAACATGGCAGCAAAACAACATGGTAGCAGCACAAAACAGTGTACAAACATTTTTGGGCACAGACAACAGTACTAAAGGCAGGAAGGTAGAGACAACAATACATCACGCAAAGCAGCCACACCTGTCAGTAAGAGTGTCCATGATTGAGTCTTTGAATAAAGAGATTGAGATAAAACTGTCCAGTTTGAGTGTTTGTTGCAGCTTGTTCCAGTCGCTAGCGACAGCGAACTGAAAAGAAGAGCGACCCAGGCTTGTGTGTGCTTTGGGGACCTTTAACAGAATGTGACTGGCAGAATGGTTGTTTTATGTGGAGTATGAGGGCGGTAGTAGATATCTCAGAAGCCTAAGAAGGTTTTATAAATAAGCATCAACCAGTGGGTCTTACGACGAGTTTACAGAGATCACCAGTTTATGGAGTACAGAGTGCAGTGATGTGTCCTCCTCTACCGACCCCCCCTCCCGGATCCGGGATCCTCCTCATCAGAAACGCTGACTAGCATAGCCTAGCCTAGCGCCACAGGGATATCATTTCACAATGACTGTTTATCAATATTTCATAGTGACTTTCAGCTACAATTTCAACAATGGCTAGCTATATATTATTGCACTGAACAAAATGAGTACTACATTTGACCTCTAAAAAGGTAATATTCATCATCCCACAGGACAGAGACCAACAGAGGAGCTGAGGATTGTTCTGGTTGGTAAGACTGGAGCAGGGAAGAGTGCATCAGGAAGCACCATCCTGGGGAGAAATGTTTTTAAGTCAAGGTTTTCTGCTGTTTCTCTGACATCAAACTGTGAAAAGGCCAGAGGAACGGTGGATGGGCAAATTGTGGCTGTTATCGACACCCCAGGTTTGTTTGATACTACATTGTCCAATGAGGAGGCACTGAAAAAGATCGCTCTGTGCATTGATCTCTCTGCTCCTGGTCCCCATGTGTTCCTGGTTGTGATTCCATTGGGTCGATTCACAAAGGAGGAGCAGGAAACGGTGGCAATCATTCAGAAACTCTTTGGTGAAAAGGCTTCAAAATACACCATGGTTCTCTTCACACGTGGAGGTGAGCTTGAAGGAAGAACAATCAATGATTTTTTACTTGAGAGTCCAGATCTTCTGAGATTTGTTGACAAATGCCATAGACAGTATCATGTCTTCAACAACAAAGTCCAGAACCGTTCTCAGGTGACTGAGCTGCTTCAGAAGATAAACGCTATGGTTGGGAGGAATGGAGGGAACCACTACACCAATGAGATGTTCCAGGAGGCAGAGAGAAAGATTGAAGAAGAGAAAGAAAGGATCCTGAAAGAGAATGAAGAGCAGAGATGCAGAGAGATGGAGGAATTGAAGGCAAGGTTTGAAGGAGAACGTCTAAGAGAAGAAGAAGAGAAGCTGAGGAGAAAACAAGAAAGACAAGCTAGAGAGAAAGCTGAAAAAATAAAACACATTTAATAGCAGCTACCAGTACCGGAATCGGAGCGGCTTTGGGAATAGTTGGAGGCCCAGTTGGTATGACAGTTGGTGCAGCAGTGGGAGCTGCAGTGGGAGCTGGAGTAAATAAATGCAATACTCAATGAGTCTATAGCTAACAGTGCTGTACATTCTACAAGTTGTTTGGCTTCATTATTTTATATTTAAAGCCTCCTTTATATACATCAATGTTCTCTTATTGCGTAGGCCTAGCGTTTTTCTGTCTGGTCTGTTCCAGTTTAAAACTGTAGCTACATTAACGTTCTCTAAGAGGTGTCTTTAGAGGTACACTACATGGCCAAAAGTATGTGGACACTAGCTCGTCAAACTTCTTATTCCAAAATAATGGCCATTAATATGGAGTTGGTGCCACTTTGCTGCTATAACAGCCTTCACTCCTCTGGGAAGTCTTTCCACTAGATGTTGGAACATTGCTGTGGGGACTTGCTTCCATTCAGCCACACGAACGTTAGTGAGGTCGGGCACTGATGTTGGGCGATTAGGCCTGGCTCGCAGTCAGCGTTCCAATTCATCCCAAAAGTGTTCAATGGGGTTGAGATCAGGTGCCTGTACAGACCAGTCAAGTTCTTCCACACCAATCTTGACAAACCATTTCTGTATGGACCTCACTTTGTACACAGGGGCATTTCATGCTGAAACAGGAAACGGCCTTCCCCAAACTGTTGCCACAAAGTTGGAAGCACAAAATCGTCTAGAATGTCATTGTATGCTGTAGCATTAAGATTTCCCTTCACTGGAACTAAGGAGCCTGAACAATGAAAAACAGCCCCAGACCATTATTCCTCCTCCACCTCCTCCATTGGGGCAGGTAGCATTCTCCTGGCATTCGCCAAAACCCAGATTTATTCGTCGGACAGCCAGATGGTGAAGTATGATTCATCACTCCAGAGAACGTGTTTCCATTGCTCCAGAGTCCAATGGCAGAGAGCTTTACACCACTCCAGCCGACGCTAGGCTTGTATGTGGCTGCTCGGCCATGGAAACCCATTTCATGAAGCTCCCGACGAACAGTTCTTGTGCTGATGTTGCTTCCATAGGCAGTTTGGAACTCGGTAGTGAGTGTTGCAACCGAGGACTGACAATTTGTACACGCTTCAGCACTCAGCGGTCCCGCTCTGTGAGCTTGTGTGTCCTACCACTTTGCTCCTAGACGTTTCCGCTTCACAATAACATCACTTACAGTTGACCGGGCCAGCTCTAGCAGGGAATAAATATGACAAACTGACTTGTTGGAAAGGTAACGTCCTATGATGGTGCCACGTTGAAAGTCACTGAGCTCTTCAGTAAGGCCATTCTCCTGACAATGTTTGTCTATAGAGATTGCATGGCTGTGTGCTCGATTTTATACACCTGTCAACAACGGGTGTGGCTGAAATAGCAAAATCCACTAATTTGAATGGCTGTCCACATACTTTTGTATATATAGTGCAGTGGTGTAAAGTACTTAAATAAAAATACTTTCAAGTACTACTTAAGTCGTTTTTTAGGGGGTATCTGTACTTTACTTTACTATTCATATTTTTGACAACTTGTACTTCATTCCTAAAGAAAACCATGTACTTTTTACTCCATACATTTTCCCTGGCACCCAAAAGTACTCGTTACGTTTTGAATGCATAGCAGGACAGGAAAATGGTCCAATTCACACACTTATCAAGAGAACATCCCTGGTCATCTACTGCCTCTGATCTGGCAGACTCCCTAAACACAAATGCTTTGTTTGTAAATTATGTTGGAGTGTGACCCTGGCTATCCGTAAATTTAAAAACAACAAGAAAATTGTGCCATCTGGTTTGCTCAATATAAAGAATTTGAAGTCAGGTAGCCTAGTGGTTAGAGCGTTGGACTAGTAACTGAAAGGTTGCTTGATCAAATCCCAGAGCTGAAAAGGTAAAAATCTGTCATTCTGCCGCTGAACAAGGCAGTTAACCTGTCTGGCCCCGGGGTTCCGCTAGCGGAACTCCTCCCACATTCCACTGAAAAGGCAGAGCGCGAAATTCAAAAAATATTTTTGAGAAATATTTAACTTTCACACATTAACAAGTCCAATACAGCAAATGAAAGATACACATCTTGTGAATCCAGTCAACATGTCCGATTTTTTAAATGTTTTACAGCGAAAACAGCACGTATATTTATGTTAGCTCACCACCAAATACAAAAAAGGACAGACATTTTTCACAGCACAGGTAGCATGCACAAAGCCAACCTAACTAACCAAGAACCAACCAAACTAACCAAGAAACAACTTCATCAGATGACAGTCTTATAACATGTTATACAATAAATCTATGTTTTGTTCGAAAAATGTGCATATTTGAGCTATAAATCAGTTTTACATTGCAGCTACCATCACAGCTACCGTCAGAAATAGCACCGAAGCAGCCAGAGTAGTTATAGAGACCAACGTGGAATACCTAAATACTCATCATAAAACATTTCTGAAAAATGCATCGTGTACAGCAAATGAAAGACAAGCATCTTGTGAATCCAGCCAATATTTCAGATTTTTTAAGTGTTTTACAGCGAAAACACAATATAGCATTATATTAGCTTACCACAATAGTAGGAAGCACAAGCCATTTACCAGCAGCAAATGTTAGCGATCGTAACAAACCAGCAAAATATATATAATTTTTGACTAACCTTGATAAGCTTCATCAGATGACAGTCCTATAACATCAGGTTATACATACACTTATGTTTTGTTCGAAAATGTGCATATTTAGAGCTGAAATCAGTGGTTATACATTGTGCTAACGTAGCATCTTTTTCCCAGAATGTGCGGATATTTTTCTAAAACTCACCTATTCTCACCAAATAACTATTCATAAACATGACTAAAAAATACATGTTGTATAGGAAATGATAGATACACTAGTTCTTAATGCAATCGCCGTGTTAGAATTCTAAAAATAACTTCATTACGACATCCAGCTTATGTTATAGCGAGAGCGTGCCCAAAATCTGGGCGCTACCTAATAGTACACATGTTCGACAGATATATGAAATAGCATCATAAAATGGGTCCTACTTTTGATGAGCTTCCATCAGAATGTTGTACAAGGGGTCCTTTGTCAAGAACAATTGTTGTTTGGATTTAGAATGTCCTCTTCTCCAGTCAATTAGCACGGAAAGCTAGCAAAGTGGCGCGAAGCTCTCCTTCCTGAACATACGCAGACAAAGCAACAAGCCTAACGTCCCGAAAAAAAATTCAATAATCTAATAAAACTATATTGAAAAAACATACTTTACGATGATATTGTCACATGTATCAAATAAAATCAAAGCCGGAGATATTAGTCGTCTATAACGACAGCTTTACAGAAGGCAATACCAGGTCCCTTCTCGCGCGCTCCAGGAAACAGGAAATTGGGGTCACGTCATGCCAAGAGCTTTTATTCGACCTCAGACCAAGATAAACACTCCATTTCTTCTCTCACTGCCTATTGACATCAAGTATAAGGTGTATGACGTGCATGTATACTAATACGTATCAAGCCCATTTATAGGCAGGCCCTAGAACAGAGCATTGTTTTCAGATTTTCCACTTCCTGATCAGGAAGCTTGCTGCAAAATGAGTTCTGTTTTACTCACAGATATAATTCAAACGGTTTTAGAAACTAGAGAGTGTTTTCTATCCAATAGTAATAATAATATGCATATTGTACGAGCAAGAATTGAGTACGAGGCCACTTAAATTGGGCACGATTTTCCCCCAAAGTGAAAACAGCGCCTTCTGTCCTCAACAGGTTAACCCACTGTTCCTAGGCCGTCATTGAAAATAAAAATTTGTTATTAACTGACTTGCCTAGTTAAATAAAGGTTAAAAAAAATATTTATACTATACATTTGATCAATTACATTTACTTTTGATACTTAAGTATTTTTAAAACCAAATACTTTTAGACTTTTACTCAAGTAATATTTTACTGGTTGACTTTCACTTTTACTTGAGTCATTTTCTATTAAGGTATCTTTACTTTTACTCAAGTATGCCAATTGGGTACTTTTTCCACCACTGATGTAGTGTACTCACATATGGATTCCATCATGTTCCAAATGCAAGGGAATTGTTTTCAAATGTATTCACTGGATGTGAGGTAATGCAGAATTTTGTTTATATTCATTATTTTACCTTTATTGCTCTAAGCATTGCAAAGCTTTGAAAAAGCAGGTTGATTGTTAAAAAATATTAGTGAGACTATCACTCACTTTTCTGTTCAATTTAGTTTATAGCTTTAAGTTTATGCTGTACCTTCATGAGATCAATCTGGTTTCTGTTGTGTGTTCATTATATCTATAACTATACCCATCCTGGTTTCTGTTCTGTGTTCATTATGTCTATAACTATACCCATCCTGGTTTCTGTTCTGTATTCATTATGTCTATAACTATTCCATCCTGGTTTCTGTTCTGTATTCATTATGTCTATAACTATACCCATCCTGGTTTCTGTTCTGTATTCATTATGTCTATAACTATACCCATCCTGGTTTCTGTTCTGTATTCATTATGTCTATAACTATACCCATCCTGGTTTCTGTTCTGTATTCATTATGTCTATAACTATACCCATCCTGGTTTCTGTTCTGTATTCATTATGTCTATAACTATACCCATCCTGGTTTCTGTTCTGTATTCATTCTGTCTATAACTATACCCATCCTGGTTTCTGTTCTGTATTCATTCTGTCTAACTATACCCATCCTGGTTTCTGTTCTGTGTTCATTATGTCTATAACTATACCCATCCTGGTTTCTGTTCTGTATTCATTATGTCTATAACTATACCCATCCTGGTTTCTGTTCTGTGTTCATTATGTCTATAACTATACCCATCCTGGTTTCTGTTCTCTGTTCATTATGTCTATAACTATACCCATCCTGGTTTCTGTTCTGTGTTCATTATGTCTATAACTATACCCATCCTGGTTTCTGTTCTGTGTTCATTATGTCTATAACTATACCCATCCTGGTTTCTGTTCTGTGTTCATTATGTCTATAACTATACCCATCCTGGTGTCTGTTCTGTGTTCATTATGTCTATAACTATACCCATCCTGGTTTCTGTTCTGTGTTCATTCTGTCTATAACTATACCCATCCTGGTTTCTGTTCTGTATTCATTATGTCTATAACTATACCCATCCTGGTAACTACGCTAATAAGAAGTGCCTTGCATGAGGAAGGATAGCCTTGTGAGATACACTGATCTAGTATTGAAACATACTTACTGTATGCATGTAAGCTTGCAAGGTCAGTGTGGCTGTCAAGGCTAGTGGACAGGTTCTGGTAGAAAAACATTATTTCAGGCTATCTTTTATGCAATGATGGAAATTAAATATGTTTTATGACATCATCAATATGGACTGGAACAGTGGAATTCTTTGAATAGATGTATACAGTTGTCCAAACAGTAAATCATGTGGTTTAAACTGTGAAGTAACAAAGAGACTCTCAGCACAGTTGAGTGAGACCGGCTATGTCCCAATACTCTGGTTTATCTTTCCTCCTCCTCCTTTCTGACATACCATTAGATAAAGTGGTAAGAACTGTTTATAAAGGATAATAGCTATAGCCGTATAGTCATTAACCTTTTTAAGTCTTCTCATATCAGTTGATATGATATTAATATGTCCAGGACCTTTTCCTGACCAAGTGACCTGACTAGGAAAAACGTCCAGGTCTATAACTAAGGATTGGAGTTTCCCCTTGTTGGGTCATGCATAGCTTCTCCTAGAAGGAAAGAGTATGAGGAAAAATAAGCCATTGAAGAGTTGAGACACAGCCATGTGAGTTGCCTGGTCATCCAAGCCAGCAGAGGGAGACAAACACACCATAAGCTCTAGGAATGACAGACAAAATGGCATCCTATTCCCTGATTAGTACACTACTTTTGACCAGGGCCCATGGAACTTTGGTCAAAAGTATTGCGCTATATAGGAATTAGGATGCCATTTCAGACATAACCAGTCAGTCTCAACAGGCAAGGAACCAGCAGCCCTATGAAATCAAGGATCAAGTGATTCTTATCAACAGTGTAAAAAAAAAAGTAAACTCACTTTGTATTAAATTATTACAGACAGTTCTCTAATCTCATAGTCACAGGTACAGGGAAATGACCAGCGAACCATTAACATTTCAAAACTGACATCAGGGGATAAACTTTAGTCATCTTGTCAGTCTCAGACATTCTTTCTCTCCCTCTGACACACAGAACTTTGGGTGGAATAATCAGTACAATAAGTAAATAAGGAGAATTGCTTTTCATGCTGTTTCAAAGTTACACAAGCTGTTAACAACATCCCCACACTGAGAGGATACCTGGATCATAGAGGGTTATGGGAAGAACACTGAGGTTTGAGGGAAGAAGAAGCACCTTTTTGAATTCAATACAAATCTCAAGCACCACCCAGACCAGTGAAGAATCATTAGTAGTGATTGTAGAGTGTAGAAAGTGAGTCAACAAACCAGTGACACCCTGCAGTTATCAAATGTCTCTAGGTCAACAACCAATATATAATATCTCAAATGAATAACGCACTTCTGGTTTCCCACTTCAGGTAGTAGTAGTAGCAGCAATCTTCATCATCATCATCATCATCATCAGCTCCCCAGTTCCTAACAGTAGTGATACCAAGTAATAGCACCACTGAACAGTACCAGTCAGTCTCAGTAATGTCACTGATGTTGTTGGTCAGTCAGCCCACTGGGGGAGCCCTCCCTAAATCTGTACCTCCGGTAGGGGCAGCCCTGGCACGCAAGGTGCAGTTACTGGGGCAGAACGCGGTGAGGGGTCGGCTCTAGCTTCAGGCACAAGGTCGGAAAGCTCAGACCAATCAGACAGCAGCCCGGACAGGAAATTACCTCATCTTGCTCAGGAGCGGTGCCGTACCCACTAGCCCTCCAGCCAATCAGACGGCCGACGGCCACCATCACTGAGCCATTGTTGTTGTTCATACGATGGAGAGGAGGGAGGGAGGGATGGATGGGGCGTTGGAGACTTTGTGGCCCCAGCAGTTAGGATGCAGAATCAGGGAGGAAGAGGACGAGGCTGGGTGTAGTCTCCCTGGTGTAGGGACAGCGCCCTCTAGTGTGTCAGGAGACCTGCTGCAGTCCAGAGACACCATGTCCAGAGACACCATGTCTAGGTCCAGAGGCAGCCCTGAATCATCTGACACGTCTTCCACTATCCATCCCTTCATCCTCCACCTCCTCTACCCGCTCCTCTTTCTGCAGGTCGGGGTCCCGGAGGAGGGCGAGCGTTCGCCCCAGCTCGGGGGTGCAGGGGAGGGACTGGCAGCTTCCGGAGGAGCCCACAGAGGAAGAGGTTTCCCCTGAGGGGGGAGGTCAGGGAGATGACAGACTTGGGGAACTCCATCGTCGGTAGGTGCTGATGTGGACGGTGGCGGATTCTGAGGAGCGATAATCACCCAGAGGGATGGCCGTCTTCCTCTCCATCCCCTCCAAGATCACTATCTCAGTGAACGAGGGATGCATCTTTACATTTATCTGAGGAAGAGGGTAAACAGTGCCTACTTTTTGGAATGTATAATTGGTTTTAGCTTGTCAATCTACGCAGTTACAGTAAGTATGTACACAGTCATGGATGCATGCAATTATTATGTCAGTTAGTCTGTCTGTCTGTCAGGCTGTAAGTCTGTCTTATTGTACTTTACATTGCAGCAGAGGACTGCAAGGTTGAGGAATGGCGTGGTGTGTATACCTAGATGCACTGTGTTATCCCGCCAGTCACTATTGTTGCCGTCAACATGTTTACTCATTCTGTGACCACACTGAACAAAGTTGAGTAATTACAAATGCATATATCAATACTAGACACCTTAAAGATGATGTGTACCAAACATCTTTGTCCTATCTTTATGTTAACATACTTTACTAACCTTTTGTTTGGGAGCTTTGATGCAACCATCTTCTTCTCATGGTGGAACCAGGAAGTGAACAGCTCTGGTCATGAGACAATTTACACTAAACATGTGACACTGCACATCTTTCATTGAGACCCTTTATTATTTCAATATTTGCTGGAAATACATTGATACATCATTCAGTAAAAGATTTAGAGCCTTATAACTGAAAAGTTTTTTACGGTCACTATTGTGGCTGATGGGATTAAATAGGTTAATAATTGCATAATAACACAAGGCTACAACAACAACACACTGAAGTTATAGGCTATTTATTAAATCAGTTTGCCAGCTCCAGGTAGGCTACATAAGTGGCACAAATTGATTTGCAATGACTCCAGTGATATCGTAATTTCAACATATTTATTGTAAAAAATGGTAGGCTACAGTTGCCAGACCCCTGTAGCCTACTGTCACGTTCCTGACCTTATTTGCCTTTATTTTACTTTGTTTAGTTGGTCAGGACGTGAGCTGGGTGGGTAGTCTATGTTATGTGTTTCTATGTTTAGGTTCATTGGTAATTAGCGTTATATGGTTCTCAATCAGGGACAGGTGTTTGACGTTTCCTCTGATTGAGAACCATATAAAGGTAGGCTGTTCACACTGTTTGTTTGTGGGTGATTGTCTTCCGTGTCTGTGTATGTCGCACCACACGGGACTGTTTCGTTCTCGTTCGTGTTTGTAGTCTGTTCCTGTTCGTGCGTTCTTCGTGTTATTATTGTAAGTTCGTAAGTTCAGGTCTGTCTACTTCGTTTATTGTTTTGTAGTTTGTTCAAGTGTTCATAGTGTTTCGTCTTGTTAACCTGATGAGGACAGAAGGCGCTGTTGTCACTTTGGGGGAAAAACGTGCCAAATTTAAACGGCCTCGTACTCAATTCTTGCTCGTACAATATGCATATTATTATTACTATTGGATAGAAAACACTCTCTAGTTTCTAAAACCGTTTGAATTATATCTGTGAGTGAAACAGAACTCATTTGGCACAAACTTCCTGACCAGGAAGTGGAAAATCTGAAATCGATGTTCTCTTCTGGGTCCTGCCTATAAATGGGCATGATAGCTATTAGTATACACGCACGTCATACACCTTCCCCAGGATGTCAAGATGCAGTGAGAGAAGAAATGGAGTGATTATCTTGGTCTGAGATGGAATACGTCCTCTTGGAATGACGTGTCACCCATTTTATGTTTTCAGGAAGGCGCGAAGTTGGTCCTGGATTTGCCATCTGAATAGCTGTCGTTATAGGCGATTACTATCTCCGGCTTTGATTTTATTTGATACATGTGACCATATCATCGTAAAGTATGTTTTTTCAATATAGTTTTATTAGATTTTTGACGTTAGGCGTGGGACGTTAGGCGTGTTGCGTTGTGTGCCTTTGTTCAGAAAGGAGAGCTTCGAGCCACTTGGCCAGTGTGCTTGCTAATTCAAGAGGGAAAAACGATGTTCTAAATCCAAACAACGACTGTTCTGGACAAAGGACCCCTTGTCCAACATTCTGATGGAAGATCACCAAAAGTAGGACCCATTTTGTGATGCTATTTCATATATCTGTCGAACTGTATACTAGTAGTTTTGCACCCAGATTTTGGGCACTCTCTCGCTATAACGTAAGGTGGATGTCGTAATGAAGATATTTTTAGAATTCTAACACTGCGATTGCATTAAGTGTTGCAGTCATTTCAGTCACTGTAGTAGTTGACGTATATCGTGTTGAGTCATCTGCATACATAGACACACTGGCTTTACTCTTTATCCACATTATAGCAGGGGGCATAAAGCCATAACACTTAAGCTTTTCCAGCAACAAACTATGATCGATAATGTCAAAAGCCGCACTGAAGTCTGACAAAACAGCCCCCACAATCTTTTAATCATACATTTCTCTCAGCCAATCATCAGTCATTTGTGTAAGTTCCTTCCCTATTAGCGTGCTGAAAGTTTGTTGTCAATTTGTTTAAAATCGCATAGTATCTGGTCACACACATTTTTTTCCAAAAGTTTACTCAGGGTTGGTTACAGGTTGATTAGTCAGCTATTAGAGCCAGTAAAGGCTTTACTATTCTTTGTGTGGCGTAATTACTTTTGCTTCCCTCCAGGCCTGAGGGCACACACTTTCTAATAGGCTTAGATTGAAGATATGGAAAATAGGAGTGTCAATATTATCTATTATCCTCAGTAATTTTCCATCCAAGTTGTCAGACCCCGGTGGCTTGTCATTGTTGATAAACAACAATAATTTGTTCACTTCTTCCACACTCACTTTATGGAATTCAGTAGTTGGCAATATCAGTGGGTTTTGTGACGAATGAGCCATCTGATTCAATAATGATGGAGCTGAGTTTGACTTTTTGCCCATAATTTCATCTAAGGTGCTCCAAAGCTTTTTACTATCATTCTTTGTTATTTTTCTTTGTTTCATAGTGTAGTTTCTTCTTATTTTTATTCAGTTTAGTCACATGATTTCTCAATTTAAAGTATGTTTGCCAGTCGGATGTGCAGCCAGACTTATTTGCCATTCCTTTCGCCTCATTCCTCTCAACTATACAATTTTTTTATTCCTCATCAACCCACAAGGTTTTAACAGTTTTTACAGTCACCGTTGAGCGAGGCACTTAACCCTAATTGTTCCTGTAAGTCAATATGGATAAGAGCGTCTGCTAAATGACTAAAATGTAAATATGTTTTTTTGTGTGTCAATTTCGACCAGCCCACCACAATAAAAGATGGTCCTTCTGGCATTTGCCATAATTGCCAGACGGCCAATCCGTGTGTGTGCGTGAATGTCTGTCTGAATATGTGAATGGTCCTGTTTCCTTCAGTGCCTGTAAGAAAGTATACACACCCCTTGACATTTTCCACATGTTGTGTTACAGCCTGAATTAAACATTTTGATTTGTGTGTCACTGGTATACACACAATAGTCCATAATGTCAAAGTGGAGTTGTTATTATTATTCATAAAAAATGAAAAGCTGAATTCATTAAATATTCAATAATTACACAGGTGCATCTTGTGCTGGGGCAATAAAAGGCCTCTTTCAAATGTGCAGTTTTGTCACACAACACAATGCCACAAAGGTCTCAAGTTTTGAGGGAGAGGGCAATTGGCATGCTGACTGCAGGAATATCAGATAATACCAGATAATACCAGATCATTTAATGGTCATTTTCTCTAACATAAGCTGCCTCCAACTTCATTTTAGAGAATTTGGCAGTACGTCCAATGGGCCTCTCAACCACAGACCATGTGTAACCACGCCAGCCCAAGACCTCCACATCTGGCTTCTTCACCTGCGGGATCGTCTGAGACCAGCCACCAGGACAGCTGATGAATCTGAGGAGTATTTCTGCCTGTAATAAAGACCTTTTGTGGGGTTAAACTCATTCTGTTTGGCTGGGCCTGGCTCCCCATTGGGTGGGACTGGTTCCCAATAATCTATAACACACGCATGATAGGTACCTGTTGTGGTCTGTGAGGATGGGCCTGTCTCAGGACATACATCCACAGCAGTACCTCCACAGCGGTACCTCCACAGCAAGGACATCTTCCACAGAGACCTCACCTCCAAAGTACAGTGCCTTCAGAAATTATTCATACCCCTTGACTTATTCCAAATGTTGTTGTTACAGCCTTAAATCAAAATGTATTGAACTTATTTATTTTCTCAACCATCTACACATAATACATCATAAATGACATGTTTTTTGAAATTATGAATAATTTATTGAAAATTAAATACCTAAATATCTATACTGTAAAAATGACCAACCAAATTTTATTACCAAATTGATAGTTATACATTTTGAGTCTCATAGCAAATTTCAGTTTTCTATTTTAATACATTTTCCAAAATATCTAAAAACTGGTTTTCGCTTTGTCATTATGGGGTATTGTGTGCAGATTGACGAGGACCATTTTTTATGTAATCAACTTTAGAATAAGGATGTAAAGTAACAACATGTGGAAAAAGGCACTGTATGCACTGTATACTATTGTAAGATGTTTGTTGAAGTGTATTCTTGCAATTCTCCTTCCCGGCTCTTATTAAAATCCTGAATTGGATTCAGGTGTTTGTCGTTTTGTTCTCTGTCTTCATAACCATCAAGACTCAGCACCCTATATCACCAAGAGACTAATAAAGGATTGTGTTGTAATTGAAAAGGAAATAACAATAAGAATAAAATCAAATCAAATTAAAGACTTTTAAAGCTGCAATATGTAACTTTCTGGGCGAACTGACCAAAATCATATAGAATTGAAAGCATGTCTAAGAAGCAGTAGATCTGGTCTATGTGCACTATTTCTGTTGTTCCCGTTCTTAAGTATAATTTTTGTGTCTTTTACTTTCAATTTGTACACCAGCTTCAAATAGCAAAAAATACAATATTTTTGGTTATGGAAAATGTATTTCACACCGGTTTAGATGGTACAATGAGGCAAGTTTTGCGGCCAGAGGGGGGGTGGGGGGGGGTACTGTCACGCCCTGACCTTAGAGAGCCTTTTATTTCTCTATTTGGTTAGGTCAGGGTGTGATTTGGGTGGGCATTCTAGTTTGTCTATTTCTTTCTTGGCCGGGTATGTTTCCCAATCAGAGGCAGCTGTTTGTCGTTGTCTCTGATTGGGGATCATACTTAGGCAGCACTTTCTCCCACCTTCAGTTGAGGGATCTTGTTTGTGTGTAGTTGCTTTCTGCACTGCATATAGCTTTACGTTCGTTTTGTATTTTGTTGTTTTTGGTGTCATTTTCAAATAAAAGTATAATGTACGCCTACCACGCTGCACCTTGGTATTCATCTAACGACGGACGTAACACCTATAGCATCCAATGTCACAGGAAGGCCAAAAAGATCATCAAGGACATCAACCACCCGTGACACTGCCTGTTCACCCTGTTATCATCCAGAAGGCGAGGTCAGTACAGGTGCATCCAAGCTGGGACCGAGAGACTGAAAAACAGCTTCTATCTCAAGACCTTCAGTCTGTTAAACAGCCATCACTAACATAGAGAGGCTGCTGCCAACTTTAAGAAATTTACTTAATAAAGCTATCACTAGTCACTTTAAATAACGCCACTTTAATAATGTTTACATATCCTGCATTACTCATCTCATATGTATATATTTTATTACATCTACTGCATCTTGCCTATGCCACACGGCCATCGCTCATCCATATATTTATGGATATGTGCATATTCGTAATCATCCCTTTACATTTGTGTGTATACGGTAGTTGTTGTGATTTGTTAGATTACTTGTTAGATATTACTGCATTGTCAGAACTAGTCATTAAAACTCGTTTTTCAACCACTCCACACATTTCTTGTTAACAAACTATAGTTTTGGCAAGTCAGTGAGGACATTGACTTTGTGCATGACACAAGTCATTTTTCCAACAATTGTTTACAGACAGATAATTCACTTATAATTCACTGTATCACAATTCCAGTGGGTCAGAAGTTTACCTACACTAGGTTGACTGGGCCTTTAAACAGCTTGGAAAATTCCAGAAAATGATGACATGGCTTTAAAAGCTTCTGATAGGCTAATTGACATCATTTGTGTCAATTGGAGTTGTACCGGTGGATGTATTTCAAGGCCTGCTGGAGGTCATTTTGCAGGGCTCTGGCAGTGCACCTCCTTGCACAAAGGAGGAGGTAGCGGTCCTGCTGCTGGGTTGTTGCCCTCCTACGGCCTCCTCCACGTCTCCTGATGTACTGGCCTGTCTCCTGGTAGCGCCTCCATGCTCTGGACACTACGCTGACAGACACAGCAAACCTTTTTGCCACAGCTCGCATTGATGTGCCATCCTGGATGAACTGCACTACCTGAGCCACTTGTGTGGGTTGTAGACTCCGTCTCATGCTACCACTAGAGTGAAAGCACCGGCAGTATTCAAAAGTGACCAAAACATCAGCCAGGAAGCATAGGAACTGAGAAGTGGTCTGTGGTCACCACCTGCAGAACCATTCCTTTTTTGGGGGTGTCTTACTAATTGCCTATAATTTCCACCTTTTGTCTATTCCATTTGCACAACAGCATGTGAAATGTATTGTCAATCAGTGTTGCTTCCTAAGTGGACAGTTTGATTTCACAGAAGTGTGATTGACTTGGAGTTACATTGTGTTGTTTAAGTGTTCCCTTCATTTTTTTGAGCAGTGTATATACCTGCTTGAGCGCGTGCTACGGGTGGGTGCTGCTATGGTGACCAGTGAGCTGAGATAAGGCGGGGCTTTACCTAGCAAAGACTTATAGATGACCTGGAGCCAGTGGGTTTGGAGACGAATATGAAGTGAGGGCCAGCCAACGAGAGCATACAGGTCGCAGTGGTGGGTAGTATATGGGGCTTTGGTGACAAAACGGATGTTACTGTGATAGACTGCATCCAATTTGCTGAGTAGAGTGTTGGAGGCTATTTTGTAAATGACATCACCAAAGTCAAGGATCGGTAGGATTGTCAGTTTTACGAGGGTATGTTTGGCAGCATGATTGAAGGATGCTTTATTTTGAAGTAGGAAGCCGATTCTAGATTGCAGATGCTTAATGTGAGTCTGGAAGGAGAGTTTACAATCTAACCAGACACCTAGGTATTTGTAGTTGTCCACAAATTCTAGGTCAGAACCGTCCAGAGTAGTGATGCTGGACGGGATGACCCACTTGATCCACACAATAGCCATTTACTGTACTGTACACAACTCAATCAGCTTGAGTTCAGTTGACACACATGGACACAATCCATATAGGATAACTGTGAATGAGAACTTACTCAAGTCATCTTAATAGCTCTAAAACCACTACTAAAGGGAGACCTTACCCGAGGACGAGTCAGGAGCAGCATAACTAGCAGTTCTCTAGACAGACCACAGCTGACAGCACACCAAAACACAAACAATACTGGTGAGTAGTCTTCACTTCACTGCATGTACAAGACAGAGACGGAAACTGATTTACATTTCGAGACCTTGAGACTATAAGGTTCTATCTGCAAAAATATGATTCTGAGATAATTGGCTTTAAGTTCCAATCCCTCCTTGGTTTGAAAAGTGTCAGCAATTTTTTACTTGTTTTCCTTTGAACTTAACTACATGAATCAGTGTGTTTAGAGTGCTATATAGTTAGAGAACATTGAACAGAACAAGGCTATGTCAATAACTCAATTTTGACAAAAATGCATATAGAACCTTATAGTCCTGTGCTCTCGATTTTTCTAAATCAGTTTTGTAGATTTTTTTTATAGATTTTTTTATTTCACCTTTATTTAACCAGGTAGGCTACTTGAGAACAAGTTCTCATTTACAACTGCGACCTGGCCAAGAATAAAGCAAAGCAGTTTGGCACATACAACAACACAGAGTTACACATGGAATAAACAAACATGCAGTCAATAATACAGTAGGAACAAATCAATATACAGTGTGTGCAAATGAGGTAGGATAAGGGAGGTAAGGCAATAAATAGACCACGGTGGCGAAGTAGTTACAATATACCAACTAAATACTGGAGTGATTGATGTGCAGAAGATGAATGTGCAAGTAGAAATACTGGGGTGCAAAGGAGCAAGATAAATAAATAAATACAGAATGGGGATGAGGTAGTTGGATGGGCTATATTACAGATGGGCTGTGTACAGGTGCAGTGATCTGTGAGCTGCTCTGACAGCTGGTGCTTAAAGCTAGTGAGGGAGATATGAGTCTTCAGCTTCAGTGATTTTTGCAGTTCGTTCCAGTCATTGGCAGCAGAGAACTGGAAGGAAAGGCGGCCAAAGGAGGAATTAGCTTTGGGGGTGAACAGTGAGATATACCTGCTGGAGCGCGTGCTACGGTTGGGTGTTGCTATGGTGACCAGTGAGCTGAGAAATGCTGGGCTTTACCTAGCACAGACTTGAAGATGACCTGGAGCCAGTGGATTTGGCGATGAGTATGAAGCAAGGGCGAGCCAATGAGAGTGTACAGGATGGTCAGTTTTACAAGGGTATGTTTGGCAGCATGAGTGAAGGATGCTTTAGCTTTATTGCGAAATAGGAAGCTGATTCTATATTTAACTTTATATTGGAGATGCTTGATGTGAGTCTGTAGCACTGATATGCAGTACCTTAGACCGCTGTGCCAACTGGAGCCCATATACAGGGTATGTTTCTAAAGGTTAACTTCTCCTCTATTACAGTAAAATAATGTCTCCATGTGTTTCAGTGTCCACATGACCCATTCTGTTGGACCAATCCTCAAATTCAAATAGCAAGTTGAGACTGTTTGTCAGAGATGAAGAAGTGAACTCCGATCTTTGTTGTTGTGATTGGTAGGTGGGGGCTTGGGAGAAAGAGACCAAGCAAGAGGTTTCACTCTCGCCAAATCTGTGCAAAATAAGCCCAATGCGTTTCTATGTGCTTACTTTCAACGTAAGCTTGTCTTCTGCCTTCCCGCCTTTGGGACAACGACTCCTATTGTTAGGGCGGAGACATGAGCATCTCGTCATTATTTACAGATCTCTGGTGTAAATGCGAAGGTCCACAGGGTCGAGTAAAAATTCACACATTGCGAAAATGTTCCCAGGCAATAATTGCACATGCGTCTGTGTGGATGGCTGAGCTCGTGCAGATGTTTCTCTCACACCACCCTTGATTTAGCTAGCTAACTAGCATGATTAGCTGTAAACTGGTTGAGATGGCTTGTTCGCAGAGGTGTGCAGTTGTAATTTGCTTGTATAGTTAACTAACTAACAAACAAACAAATAAATGCACTGTCAATCGAAGATGTAGTGCCCAAGTCTTATCACATCATCCCTAAGCACTTGGAAAACCATTTCAAGCTTGTGGGTCAGTTTGTGGATCTCGAGCGCTGCACGAGTGGAAAGGTTATGGAACTCCCTCGTCTGCTTCTGTTAAGGGGAAAAGTCCTCAATGAAACTGACATTAAATGTAAAGAATGATACATTTGTATCTGTTGGCATTCAATTTAGCCTATTAATTGATATTCCTGTGTAGGTGTAACGGTTGTAGAAGTCGTTCTCCTCCTCAGACGAGGAGGAGCATGGATCGGACCAACACGCAGCGAGGTATGATGACATACTGAATTTATTTAACCTGTCTGGCTGAGGCGTTCCGCTAGCGGAACTCCTCCCACATTCCACTGAAAAGGCAGAGAGCGAAATTCCAAAAATATTTTTGAGAAATATTTAACTTTCACACATTAACAAGTCCAATACAGCAAATGAAAGATACACATCTTGTGAATCCAGTCAACATGTCCGATTTTTTAAATGTTTTACAGCGAAAACAGCACGTATATTTATGTTAGCTCACCACCAAATACAAAGAAGGACAGACATTTTTCACAGCACAGGTAGCATGCACAAAGCCAACCTAACTAACCAAGAACCAACCAAGAAACAACTTCATCAGATGACAGTCTTATAACATGTTACACAATAAATCTATGTTTTGTTCGAAAAATGTGCATATTTGAGCTATAAATCAGTTTTACATTGCAGCTACCATCACAGCTACCGTCAAAAATAGCACCGAAGCAGCCAGAGTAATTATAGAGACCAACGTGGAATACCTAAATACTCATCATAAAACATTTCTGAAAAATGCATCGTGTACAGCAAATGAAAGACAAGCATCTTGTGAATAAAGCCAATATTTCAGATTTTTTAAGTGTTTTACAGCGAAAACACAATATAGCATTATATTAGCTTACTACAATAGCCTACCACACTTCCGCATTCATTCATCAAGGCACGTTAGCGATAGCAATAGGCACGTTAGCGTTAGCGAATAAACCAGCAAAATATATTAATTTTCACTAACCTTCATAAACCTTCCTCAGATGACAGTCCTATAACATCAGGTTATACATACACTTATGTTTTGTTCGAAAATGTGCATATTTAGAGCTGAAATCAGTGGTTAACCATTATGCTAACGTAGCTTCTTTTTCCCAGAATGTGCGGATATTTCTCTTAGACTCTCACCTATTCTGACCAAATAGCTATTCATAAACATAAGAAAAAAATACATGTTGTATAGGAAATGATAGATACACTAGTTCTTAACAAAGAGATCCAGTTAGTTTCAGAATGGGTGGAAGGAATTAGTTAGTCCTAAATATTTGTTTTTGGGACAAATCATTCAATTAACCCTAAAACTCAACTAAATATTGTAAGAAATAATGTGGACATTGATACAGCTGAGGTGACTAAACTGCTTGGAGTAACCCTGGATTGGGTTGGTCAAAACATGTTGATACAACTGTAGCTAAGACGGGGAGAAGTCTGTCCATAATAAAATGCAGTCTGTCCATAATAAAGTGTTGCTCTGCCTTCTTGACAACAAGGCAGGTCCTTTAGTCTGTCTATAGGCCCTAGTTTGTCCCACCTGGACTACTGTTCAGTCGTGTGGTCAGGTGCCAAAAAAAAGGAATTTACGAAAATTTAAATTGGCTCAGATCAGGGCAGCGCGGCTGGCCTTTAAATGTACACATAGAGTTAACATTAATGATATGCATGTCAATCTCTCATGGCTCAAAGTGGAGGAGAGATTGACTTCATCACTACTTGTTTTTGTAAGAGGTGATGACAAGCTGAATGTACCGAGCTGTCTGTTTAAACTACCAGCACACAGCTCGGACATCCATGAATACCCCACAAGACATGCCACCAGAGGTCTCTTCACAGTCCCCAAGTCCAGAAGAGACTATTGGAGGCGCACAATACTACACAGAGCCATGAATATTTGGAACTCTATTCCACATCAGGTAACTGATGCAAGCAGTAGAATCAGATTTAAAAAGCAGGTAAAAATACACCTTTATGGAACAGTAGGGACTATGAAGAGACACACACGGTACAGACACACACACACACTCTACACACGCATACACTGTGATATGGTTTTATGGTGGTATCATACATTTTGTATTGTAGATATGTGGTGGTGTGACAGTGTTATATATTTTGTTTTATGTGTATTATAAGTGTTTTAATGTGTTTGGCCCCCTGTAAGAGTAGCTGCTGACTTGGGATCCCTACTAAATACAAAACTACAAGTACAGAGGACAGCGATGCAGTCGAGGCAGGAAGAAAACAGAAGGACACTGACACACATAATGTAGTCTATTTCTGCCAGTTAGGCCTCATATTCTGGATGTATATTGTATGAAATAATAGGGTAATTAGGGAAGGGGGGGATTCGGGGAAACGTTTAGACACTAAGCTACTTGCAATATAGCCTAACAAGTCATTAGATTGGCTTTTATAACACATAGTTTAACACATACTAACTAGACATTTATACAGTGCTTTTTATTAAACACAAGTCATCGTGTATTAGATTAGAACATTGAATGAATCCATAAATGCTAAATAATCCTAATCAATCTGTTAAGGTGTGAAGGAAAATGTTCTGTTTGAACTTTTCTAATAACCAGTTTGACTGGGTTCATGCAAGTTATTGATTTTGAATACATGTTGATCCCTCCAAAAGTTTATCGTGTAAAGAGACAGCCTTGAAAATGTTCATCTTGTCTCGTGTCATAAATAATTGTTTGTTCCTGCCTGTGCTTGGTAAAGATATGAGAGGGGGAGCGACATGACCCCCTCCTTAGGACCATCTGGCAGAACTCCCAGAATATGTTCTAAGTAAGATAGGAGACGGTGCCAGTCACATGCAGGAACCAACCCTATTGAACCATGCCCTAGTAGTTTGTATAAGAGATCTAATGGGACTTCCTCAACGGAGTTCACTTCAGACCAGTACTTTATGCATCTAAGTTTGACTGTGACCTCTCCAGCGCTCTGAATAAAGAGTGATTCATTTAATAATATTTAAGACTTTGAGTATCGCTGTGTTGAATTTCAACGACAAAGGGTAAAGGCATAAAGGAGAAGTTGGGTGCTATCTGTGTATTTTAATTGTTTTATCAATGTTTAGGCTATTTGCTTAGCTTCTAGATCTCTGTCTCTTTAGCCAGCTAGGAAAGTGATTGGTCGTTGGTGAGCGAACGGCTCATTTTGTTCGGGATCAGTCTGTCCTATCTGGTGTATTATCTTTTATTACACAGTAAAGAACTTTAGTATGAATCAACACAAAAGTTGTCTGTCTAGAGGGCAGGGAGTTCTAATGCAAACTAAGACACATTCTAATGAAAACTAAGACACATTCTAATGAAAACTAAGACACAAATCTAAAGAGAGGGTGTAAAACGTTAATGCAACGTGAAGTCTCTTTAACAAGTCCTGTGGTGACAAACATCAAGGAATATCAAGGATGTTTGTCAGGTCAGGAAGCAGAGTAGAAACTGATTTTACATCACAGTGATATTGTTTACATGCAAGCCTAAGCAGCACCTTTAAGATAGTGGACACATTGTAACACGGCGGCACTTAGATTTATAACAAAAGCAAGACCACCCACCCATCACCGTGATCTATAGGACATGGTGAAGTGGTCCTTCCTTCCTACGAGAAGGCTGAAGCACTGGTACAGGTTGTGCACAAAGCAGTGCTTGTACTACTGCCTACTTATCTGTGATAATAAGTTAATCACAAACTTATAGTCTCCAATCTCACTTGCTGATGTCATTCAGGGTCCCTATGGACCAGAATGGGAAAAATATCACTATCTTATAACGCTCCTTGGTCTTGGTAAGAGCTGCAAAACAATAAAAAAACTGGAGAGGACGTCTCTTGCTGAGTTTAAAGCTCTGAGGAACATTTTGTTGACCATTGTGATTTTTATAATGCTTTGTATTTATTGTGCTCTTGTGTTGTATGTACACACTGACTACTTCCTACTGACCTCTTGCTAAGTCTCCCTCTTAAAAGAGGTTTCTCACCTCAAGGGTGTTTCCTGCTTAAATATCGGTTAAATTAAAATAAATTGTATGTTCTCACCAAATGGTTCAAGTTGTGATTCATGTTAAGTAAACTGATCCTAGAACAGTGCCGTAGGGTAGTGTCTAGCCAACCTGAAGTGTGAACCAAAGTGCAATAATACCTGTTCTTTGCAATCATGTGACTTACACTAAAGAGAAGGATTCCTTTATCATGGGATGGAAATCAGTCCACCTTCAGTTATACAGCACAGATAGTGAACTAGGTTATATGTCAAAAACAAAGTTGTATGTCAGGGGGCATGCAAATGAAAATACATATTTTCTTTGCAGTCATCTGCATTCAAAAATACACTATATATACAAAAGTATGTGGACACCCTTTAAATTAGTGGATTTGGCTACTCAGCCACACCCGTTGCTGACAGGTGTATAAAATTGAGCACACAGCCATAAAATCGCCATAGACAAACATTGGCAGGAGAATGGCCTTACTGAAGAGCTCAGTCAATCAATCAAATGTATTTACAAAGCCTGTTTAACATCAGCAGATGTCACAAAGTTCTACACAGAAACCAAGCCGAAAACTCCAGACAGTAAGCAATGCAGATGTAGAAGCACGGAAGGAAAAACTCGCTAGAAAGGCAGAAACCTCAGAAGTAACCTAGAGAGGAACCAGGATCTGAGGGGTGGCCAGTTGCCTTCTGGCTGTGTCGAGTGGAGATTATAACAATACATGGCCATTAAGGCCAGATCTTTCTCCTAGATGTTCAAAGGTTCATAGATGACCAGCTGGGTCAAAAAATGATCACAGTAGTTGTATTGGTTGCAACACTTCAGTACATCAGGAGTAAATGTCATTTGGCTTTTCATAGGCAGGCATTTAGAGGTTGAAATAGCAGAGAGAGAGAGAGAGAGAGAGAGAGAGAGAGAGAGAGAGAGAGAGAGAGAGAGAGAAGAGAGAGAGAGAGAGAGAGAGAGAGAGAGAGAGAGAGAGAGAGAGAGAGAGAGAGAGAGAGAGAGAGAGAGAGAGAGAGAGAGATGAAAACAGCAGGTCTGGGACAAGATAGCACGTCCGGTGAACAGGTCAGGGTTCCATAGCCGCAGGCAGAAGAGTTGAATCTGGAACAGCAGCACGACCAGGTGGATTGGGGACAGCAAGGAGTCATCAGGCCAGGTAGTCCTGAGGCATGGTCCTAGGGCTCAGGTCCTCCGGGAGGGGAGGGAGAGCGGGAGAGAGAGAGAATTAGAGGGAGCATACTTAAATTCACACAGGACACTGGTTAAGACAGGAGAATAACACCAGATACACAGACTGACCCTAGCCCCCCGGCATATAGACTATTGCAGCATAGATAGTGGAGGCTGAGACGGTGGGGGGTGGGGGGGGGGGTAGACAAGTCAGTGACTTTCAACGTGGCACCATCATATGATGTCACCTGTCCAACAAGTCAGCTCGTCAAATTTCTGCATGGCTAGAGCTGCCCCGGTCAACTGTAAGTGCTGGTATTGTGAAGTGGAAACATCTAGGAGCAATCCAGGCTCAGCGGTGAAGTGGTAGGTCACACAAACTCAGAACGGGACCGCCGAGTGCTGAAGAGCGTAGAGCATAAAACTCGCCTGTCCTCGTTTGCAAAACTCACTACCGAGTTCCAAATAGGTAATAACTATACAAGACAAATGGTAAGTTATACACTGAGTGTACAAAACATTATGAACACCTGCTCTTTCCTTGAAATAGCTTGACCCGGTGATTCCAGGTGAAAAGCTATGACCCCTTATGATGTCACTATGTATCCCTGTGGAAGGCTTTCGACACCTTGTAGAGTCCATGCCCCGACGAAGTGAGGTTGTTCTGAGGGCAAAAAGGGGGAGGACAACTCAATATTAGAATGTTTTCCCTTATCTCTGTCTCCAGTATCTATGCTGCAATAGTCAGGGGTGTGTTATCTTTTATTACACAGTAAAATACTTTCGTATAAATCAACACAAAAGTTGTATGTCTAGATGGCAGGGAGTTCTGAGACACATTTTGAAACCTTATTTTATTTGAACTGTAAAGAGATAAGGGTGTAAAACATTAAGGGAAAGTGAACGCAAGCCTAAACATTTAAGATAGTGGACACGTTGTCAGGACCCGGTGCGAGAAACAGTCACTAATAATCGTCAGAACCCAGAAGATGAGGCAGACACAGCAGTACTAGAGATGGTGGTTTAATTAAAGAACAAAATCTTCAGGCAAAGAAACTAAATCCACAATGTCCAAAAATAAAGCCAAAAGGCACCAAATGGAAATCCTCCAAAATACAAAAGAAACTCCACAAAGTGGTAAAAAACAGCAGGGAAAAACAAACCTCAAAAGACTACTCAAATAATACACAAGAACTAAACCAGAGAACCTCTGGAAAATCCAACAAGAGAAATATCTGAATAAAACAAGGCTTGGGCTGGGGCTGGGTGCTAACTTACACTGAGCAAGGAACTGAGGAACACACAGGGTTTAAATACTAACAAGGGAATGACCTACAGGTGCAAACAATAATTAGAGCAAGAAAAAACAAAAGGTACAAAAAAGGTGCAATGGGGACATCTAGTGACCAAAACCCGAACAGTCTTGGCCAAAACCTGACACACGTTGTGTCACGGCGGCACTTAGATTTATAACAAAAGCAAGACCAGCCACCCATCACTGTGATCTATAGGACATGGTGAAGTGGTCCTTCCTTGCTACGAGAAGGCTGAAGCACTGGTACAGGTTGTGTACAAAGCAGTTCTTGGACTACTGCCTACTTATCTGTGATAATAAGTTAATCACAAACTTATAGACTCCAATCTCACTTGCTGATTTCATTCAGGGTCCCTAACTACTGAAAAATGCTCCTTGGTCTTGGTACGAGAAGCAAAATACTTTTATTTTATTTTATTAAGAGCCTTTTCCGTATTTAGGCTACCATGTCGGTCATAACACGTTTATCGTGTGGCCAGCTCTAGGAAGAGTCTTGGTCGCTTCAAACATCTTCCATTTAAGAATGATGGAGGCCACTGTGTTCTTGGGGACCTTCAATGCTGCACAGTCTGTTTGGCACCCTTCCCCAGATCCCTGCCTCGACAAATTTGTGTCTCGGAGCTCTATGTACAATTCCTTCTACCTCATTTCTTGGTTTTTGCTCTGACATGCACTGCCAACTGTGGGCCCTTATATAGACAGGTGTATGCCTTTATAAATCACGTCTAATCAATTAAATTTAAGAAAGGTGGACGCCAATCAAGTTGTAGAATCATCTCAAGGATGATCAATGGAAACAGAATGCACCTGAGCTCAATTTTGAGGCTCATAGCTAAGGGTCTGAATACTTATGTAAAAAAAGTATTTTTAATAAATTTGCAAACATTTCTAAAAACTTGTTTTCACTTTGTCATTATGGGGTATTATGTGTAGATTGATGAGGATGTTTTATTTATTTGTTACATTTTAGAATAAATGTAGAAAAAGGGAAGTGGTGCACTGTATGTTATTGGCCAAGTGGGACCGTCAGGGAGAAGGCTATTTTTAGGCATAGATATAGGCTACACAAATCCACAAGGAGTCACAAGTAGCTTATAAAGAAACAGATGGAACGGCCTGGCAGTATTTTTTCTCCACTATGACCCATAAGGGGCTCCGTAGTCAAGCAAATTTCCCAATGGGACATAATGTAATTAATTCATTCAATGATATTTAAGTTAAGTGTTGTCTTATTCTTAGGACCTCACATTACCATGGTTTTAATTATTGAAATAAATGCTCATTAGCCACTCACTATGCACCACATTCAATTAATAATGTTGTCAAAAATGCAAAACTCGATGCACTCTTTTGAGTTATCACAACATGGACAAGGAGTTGTAACGCAAAGACACTTGTTCTATGCAATCACGTGACTTACGCTGCTACACAAACAAAGAGATGGTAGCATAACAGGAAGGATAGACCTAAAGGGGAAGGAACATTGTTGCAGAGGAGGTGGGTCGATAGCGTACAAGCAGTCATTTCTGCTTCTATTCTCTGTGCTTTGAGTCATAGTCTTTCTCCACCCCCGAATGGTATCAACTGTGGGTGTCCAGGGCCGGCTGTAGCCTAGCAAGCTTGATTTTGTTGTGGGGTCCCGACACTAAACGGGCAAATCTTTTTTGTGGCCACCCTCTTGACAGCGGAGAGAAACATAAAATTCTACACATTTTGAAATGAGGCAGAGAGATATTTTTTGCATAAGCAGTCGGGGGCCTCTTATGTCGCTTATGCATGGAGCCGGTCCTGTGGGTGTCCCATGGTGAGAGGGACAGGGAGTTGTAATGCAGACACATTTTCAATAAAATCACGTGACTAAGCGGTGACTAAGCGGAGGAAGCCACTTCAGACTATAGTTCTGTTTGGGTTAGTTTCTCATTACGGTAATGGTGGCATATAGTGAGGCCAACCTATCTTTCATTTTGTTTTTCTTTGCTTTGTGATTTGAAGTTTGAAGTTCATGAAAATTGCTTTACAAATAAAGGTGTTATTATCATTATTGTCATTAGAGCTACTATTATTCAGGTCTTTCAATATCCAACCTATAGACTATAGCAAATGGAGTCACTTGAGGTGTGAAAATATGTGAAACTAAAGCCAGGCAGACATTGTAGTCCGATCTACGGGCTCCTGATCAGCTTTCCATGCATTTTTCCAAATCGTAAGAAATTGGATTAAACACAGAGTAAAACGTAAGGCCTCAGCCCGTAAAATGTAAGCACATACTCAATTTGCTGATGATGGCTCTCACGGGCTCCCAGGCACTCTACGGGCACTTTGTGGCGTCCTGATCATTTTCAAACTTGTTGAATATTCGGCCTCAAATCAGCCATTATTGTCCAATCGTAGTATACCTAATACTAGTTCAGTACAATTTGGCTTGACTGAATCGTTAAAAGTGAAAGGCTCTCCAATGGTTAGAGCCCGTAGACTAGACAAACAATGGTGTAGTGCAGGTATTCCCAAACCAGGGGTCCGCGCAATGCCGTCGGGGGTATGCCAAATAAAAATGTTTTAAATATTATTATTATTTTTAAATTAAAAATTAAAAAACAATTCTTCACATTTTCAAACAGCTATACTTTTGGGAGAAGTTTTTTTCTTGCCTGAGTAGCCTCCTTTCACTTCCCAAAATAAAACTAAACCATCTAGTGTTCAGTGAAATAACAACACAATGTCAAATACAGGTAGCCTAGTCAAATAATTTACATCCAATCACATTAACCGTTACTCTATCGCTGGAATTCCACTAACGGTCCGTATATAGCCAAACGTAGCTGCTGCTCATTCCGCTTGCTCGAAAATTGATAAATGGAGAAAAAAAAGTAAGGGTCAAGTCCATAGAGACACATACCTTCTCTACTGGTAGTACTGCTAGGACCAGCAGTAGTACAGTCGTGGCCAAAAGTTTTGAGAATGACACAAATATACATTTTCACAAAGTCTGTTGCCTCAGTTTGTATGATAGCAATTTACATATACTCCAGAATGTTATGAAGAGTGATCTGATGAATCGCAATTAATTGCAAAGTCCCTCTTTGCCATGCAAATGAACTGAATCCCCCAAAAACATTTCCACTGCATTTCAGCGCTGCCACAAAAGGACCAGCTGACATCAAGTCAGTGATTCTCTCGTTAACACAGGTGTGAGTGTTGACGAGGACAAGGCTAGAGATCACTCTGTCATGCTGATTGAGTTCGAATAATTGACTGGAAGCTTCAAAAGGAGGGTGGTGCTTGGAATCATTGTTCTTCCTCTGTCAACCATGGTTACCTGCAAGGAAACACGTGCCGTCATCATTGCTTCGCACAAAAAGGGCTTCACAGGCAAGGATATTGCTGCCAGTAAGATTGCACCTAAATTAACCATTTATCGGATCATCAAGAACTTCAAGGAGAGCGGTTCAATTGTTGTGAAGAAAGCTTCAGGGAGCCCAAGAAAGTCCAGCAAGCGCCAGGACCGTCTCCTAAAGTTGATTCAGCTGTAGGATCGGGGCACCACCAGTACAGAGCTTGCTCAGGAATGGCAGCAGGCAGGTGTGAGTGCATCTGCACGCACTGTGAGGCGAAGACTTTTGGAGGATGGTCTTGTGTCAAGAAGGGCCGCAAAGAAGCCACTTCTCCCAAGGAAAAACATCAGGGACAGACTGATACTCTGCAAAAGGTACAGGGATTGGAATGCTGAGGACTGGGGTAAAGTCATTTTCTCTGATGAGTCCCCTTTCCAATTGTTTGGGGCATCTGGAAAAAAAGCTTGTCCGGATAAGACAAGGTGAGCGGTACCATCAGTCCTGTGTCATGCCAACAGTAAAGCATCCTGAGACCATTCATGTGTGGGGTTGCTTCTCAGCCAAGGGAGTCGGCTCACTCACAATTTTGCCTAAGAGTCAGCCATGAATAATGAATGGTACCAACACATCCTCCGAGAGCAACTTCTCCCAACCATCCAGGAACAATTTGGTGACGAACAATGCCTTTTCCAGCATGATGGAGCACCTTGCCATAAGGCAAAAGTCATAACTAAGTGGCTCAGGGAACAAAAGATCGATATTTTGGGTCCATGGCCAGGAAACTCCCCAGACCTTAATCCCATTGAGAATTTGTGGTCAATCTGTCACAACGATGACGCTGGAGAGACGAAGCAGGTACGGGGAGTAACATTTAATAAATAACGGACATGGAACGAGACATAAACAGCGTTAGCAAACAGAAAACAATCAATGCAGAAGCAGGGAACAGAGCTGGGGAACTGACACATATAGGGGAGGAAATGAACAGGTGATAAGAGAGTCCAGGTGAGTCCAATAACGCTGATGCGCGTGACAAGGAAAGGCAGGTGTACGTGATGGATGGCAGGAGTGAGTGATGCAAGGCATTCTGGCGCCCTCAAGCGCCAGGGGGAGGGGAAGAGCGGGAGCAGACGTGACACAATCCTCTAGAGGCGGGAGGACAAACAAAAACCCACAAATTCTGACAAACTCCAAGCATTGATTGTGCAGGAATGGGCTGACATCAGTCAGGATGTGGCCCAGAAGTTAATTGACAGCAGCCAGGGCGGATTGCAGAGGTCTTGAAAAAGAAGGGTCAACACTGCAAATATTGACTCTTTGCATCAACTTCATGTAATTGTCAATAAAAGCCTTTGACACTTATGAAATGCTTGTAATTATACTTCAGTATTCCATAGTAACATCTGACAAAAATATCTAAACACACTGAAGCAGCAAACTTTGTGGGAATTAATATTTGTGTTATTCTCAAAACTTTTGGCCACGACTGTATACTACTGTTTATCATTTCTACTACACAGTACCTTTCTGTGCAAACCCAACACACAGTAAGTAATAGTAAAAACAAAGTACATTGCTCATCATAATCATTAAAACAAATAACAGGAAGGCTGTGCATCTTAAAAAAATTGCCTATTTCACACTGACTTTCCCTCTGAAGACTGATTGAACATGGTACATGTTTGAATGGATGGCAGACTGGTATAACTGATGTCTATCATTCTTGTTTGAAGGTTCAGTCAACTGTAAATGTTATGTCCAATAACAATGTCATATACTGCACCATTATTGAGGGTTGTTGTATAAGGACAGTTTAACTGCCACAAAGAATAGGCAGTTCATCATTCATTTAAAGCATTAGAATATATTGTTATGTAAAATAGATTGTTGTCTTTCTTCTTTAACCACAGACAAAATGGCTGTGAAATTCAGTGTGGATATAAGGAACTGAATACCAAAATAAAATGACATGTAACACTACATTTGATATTTACAGCATTTTCAGTCACAGAATAAGTAACTGTTTACTGTTATTCTCTTTCTTGACATAATACTGAATGTGTTGTATATAATAGACCTACAGTAATATGTATACTTCTAAATGGTATATAAAGTATTTGACTTGACTTGACCAAAACATGATGTATGAGTTATCAATACATTATTTCTAAAGCTACAACTGCAATCCTGCCTTGATAATAATCTTTAACAGTCCATAATAGGACATAAGCCTATATCTGCAATAGCCAACTCTCTAAAATAACAACTGTGTTTACAATGAGAGACATAGAACCATGAAGCTGATTGTAGACTGTACAATGCAAAGTGTTTTTAAAACTGTGGCAAATTACCGTGGCAAATTAAGGGGATTAACCATATTATTACAGCCACTAGAGGGCACTCAAAATTAAACCATGACAAAAGTAGAAAGAATTCTTGAAGAACTGGCAAAGGGTGAAGGTTGGCCTGGCTGGAAAAAGGGGGAAAAAGAAGACATTCTACCTGGTAACACTGGAGGGCTGCCAAGCTCTTCAGCCAAGACAGAGAACACCAGACATTAACTCTTATCTCCTCTCACAATTTACAGGATATGATGTTCAGAAATGTCCTTTAGCTTAACTACTTACAGGATGAACATAGGTTTTGCTTGTGACTCTTAGTGATGAATATTGACTTGGGTTTTGCACATTTTGAGAGTCAAGAATGTTATATTTCCCTGAATGACGGCATTTGTTTCTGCCTGTCAGCCTACATAAGACATGAACTACAGCATGACTCCCCTTTACAGTATACATAATACATCTCCCATTCCCTCCTTGGGAGCTTGATGAATGACTATCTAAGAGCAAATAGTTAATATTAAATTCAGAACTATTTCATGGCACTGTAAAGTAAAGGGTCACTGAAAACTCAACTTGACCACTTGTTTTTGTTGCATCCATCAGGTATTGTAAAATGTACAGTAAACAATGGCTGCTTATTTTCATGGACATTGTATTGATGCTGGCAAAATATTGCTTTAATCGTTTGTGTCTTCTTCATTTAAAAATGTATTAAACACTTTATTAAACATTTACACTCTGTTACACTTGTATAATTTCTGTCTGTCCAAACCCAACCCATAGTAAATATCAGCTTTACAAAAAATACACACAGAAGCTGAGATGGTGTCGGTTTTATTCAATTCCAGTGTGGCTGACTGGAGTTTGTACTGTATGTGTAGTGGTGTGTGGGTAAAATCACTAGGAAAGAACCCCCCCCCCCCCCCCAAAAAGCCAGATTTAAACCTATGTGTTGTGATAATTGCGATGTTTGCTCTATAACCTGTTAATTCATTAACCTTGAGACTGTGATATATAATCATGGACGGAGACACATGTAGAAAGATCCTGTCCTACTGCATTTTATTATTTTATACAAAGTAAAACAAGACACGTGTATAAATGCATGGCTTCAAAACAACTCTTACTTGTCTCCGTAAGAAGACACTTATCCACAGCGAAATATCACAACCCCCTTTTTTTAAAGAAACATAGCATTTTAAATAAATATGTTTGGATTATAACAACTTGCTGATTGCATTGGGGGCAATCCCACTATTTACACTTTAAATCTGACTAAATAATCATCACCTTCTCACAGACCATCAGTGCTCACAGAAAATGTTGCCCTTTATATTCAAACCTCACCCCTCCATCATCATATTCTATTTTAAATATGCTATTGTCAAGGAACCAAAAGGGAAAACTACACATTTTTCCCATTACCAGAATATACAGTATACTGTATAAAGACAGGACAATGTACCAGATATAATTTGGTGTCAAACAGAAGACATGCAAGCACTCAATAAAGTGAAGAATGTGAATGTGACCAACATATCCCTCTTGAAGGCTACATAATGTAGACTATACAGGTTATTTACCAGGATTTGGAGTGTAGATGGGTAGATATGTCAGGTGTTAGACAGTAGGTCACTACATTCCTCAGTGTTTTTTTATACTGTAAGGCCATGGTGTCTGTCAGGAACGCCACACCAGAGACGCACTTATGTATTCTCTTGGCAGTTAGTCACGTTGTAAAATTTGTGTCCTTGGTAACTCAAAGCAGAATGAGAAAAAAACAACACAGTTATTGGCGGCTTGAAAAAATGAATGTGTTGAGTAAGTTGTTTTCTCAGTCAGCTGAATGCACTTTTAAGGTCATTGAACCGTGGTTATGTGAGTGTGAATTTACTTTGTACTGGGTTTACACCCCTCCCCTAGTTGGAGTAAACTAATGGACAACAACACTTAGGCTTCCAGCTTACACATACTATATACACTTTACTGACACAGTATATTTGACTATCTTGTTGTTTTTAGTCCCACCCTTCAGCTCCACTCAACCCCTCCCATCTGTCTCTGAACATCATCCAGCTTTGATTTCTATTTGCATATATTTTTCAACTGTGCTGTGATTTTTCACAATAGTTCTGAACATTTCTATTCCCATATTTTTTACAGATTGTAAATGAAAGATACATGTTTAGATTTACTTAAAGCCTTAGTTTCCTGGTGGTTGTGAGGATGGTGTGGTACTGAAATCATTGTTGTGTTCCAGGTGGCAAAGCGCAAAAGTCATACACCCAATGTTTGTTTAGGTATGTGTGGGTCTTTTAACAATGTCAGTCATGCATCTTGTTGACATTCATCCAAGGACATCTCGACTTGCATTACAAACCCTCACTATATAAACATTATCTCAAAAAAATTATGTGACTTATAGTTAGAGAGAACACTCCTTTAAATGCGTCCTGTTACAAGCAGGAAACAAGTTGTGGACGAACCAGAAACATTACGAAGTGTATCACCTTCCTCACTTTCCCCTCCTTGTTATTATCTCTCCTATCATCCCTCCTGTCCCTCCTATCACCCTTCCTGTCCCTCCTATCACCCTTCCTGTCCCTCCTATCACCCTTCCTGTCCCTCCTATCACCCTTCCTGTCCCTCCTATCACCCTATCACCCTTCCTGTCCCCCCTATCACCCTTCCTGTCCCTCCTATCACCCTTCCTGTCCCTCCGATCACCCCTACTATCACCCCTCCTGTCTCTCTTATCACCCCACCTGTCCCTCCTATCACCCTTACTGTCTCTCCTATCACCCCACCTGTAACTCCTATCACCCCTCTTGTCTCTCCCATTACACCTCTTGTCCATTTGACATACATTTTTCAACTGTGCTGTGATGTTTCACAAAAGTTCTGAACCAAAAGTCATATACCCAATGTTTGTTTAGGTATGTGTTGGTTTTTTAACAACGTCGGTTATACATCATGTTGACATTCATCCAAGGACATCTCGACTTGCATTACACACCCTCACTATAGAAACATTTTCTAAAACAAATCATGTGACATAGTTAGAGAGAACATTCCTTTAAACGCATGCTGCTACAAGCAGGAAACAAGTTGTGGACGAACGAGAAACAATTTATGAATTGTATCACCTTCCTCACTTCCCCTCCTTGTTATTATCTCTCCTATCACCCCTCTTGTCTCTCCGATCACCCCTCTAGTCCCTCCTATCACCATTCCTGTCCCTTCTATCTTCCCTCCTGTTCCACCTATCTTCCCTCCTGTCCCTCCTATTACCCTTCATGTCCCTCCCATCACCCCTCTTGTCTCTCCTATTACCCTTGCTGTCTCTCCCATCACCCCTCTTGTCCCTCCTATCACCCCTCTTGTCTCTCCTATCACCCCTCTAGTCCCTCCTATCACCATTCCTGTCCCTTCTATCTTCCCTCCTGGTCCACCTATCTTCCCTCCTGTCCCTCCTATTACCCTTCATGTCCCTCCCATCACCCCTCTTGTCTCTCCTATTACCCTTGCTGTCTCTCCCATCACCCCTCTTGTCCCTCCTATCACCCCTCTTGTCCCTCCTATCACCCTTCCTGTCCCTCCCATCACCCCTCTTGTCCCTCCTATCACCCTTCCTGTCCCTCCTATCATCCCTCCTGCCCCTCCTATCACCCCTCCTGTCTCTCTTATCATCCTGCCATGTTTACACCTTTCTGATTTGGTTGATCCATTTGTCAGTAATTATTTATTATATCACAAATTGTAGTATTTAATTTGTAATAGACAGTCTACCACTCCACTATTTTAAGGGCATTTTACTCAGATGGAGAACATTGGATATTTGCCCGTAGTCTGCCTCCTGTCCCTCCTTTCACCATGGGAACACCTTCCTGAAAACAATGGAACTATGCTTTACTTATTAAACCTGTTCTGCCTGTTCATGTCCTAAAAGATTAGAATGTTCCAATGTGCCAAACAGATGAACAAGTCACACATGCATCATCCAGGGTTGACATGACCACATTTCTGGTTCGTCCATAACTTGTTTCCTGCTTGTAACATGGTGCGTTTTTCTTTCTTGTTTCTGGTAGATGAGCTCTAATATTGCAGGTAGATTGTGGCTTCCATCAATGTAATTGTCTGCTAGATTACAAATCCCCCATGTATTTTATGTAAATATGTATAATATATGTATTACATGTTTTCCTTTGTTATTTTCCGCTGCCCCTTCCACACCTCCCCAAACTGGAGTAAACTAATGGACAACAACACTTAGGTTTCCAGCTTATACATACTATATACACTTTACTGACACAGTATATTTGACTATCTTGTTATTTTTAGTCCCACCCTTCAGCTCCTCTCAACCCCTCCCATCTGTCTCTGAACATCATCCAGCTTTGATTTCTATTTGCATATATTTTTCAACTGTGCTGTGATGTTTCACAAAAGTTCTGAACATTTCTATTCCCATATTTTTTACAGATTGCAAATGAAAGATACATGTTTAGATTTACTTAAAGCCTTAGTTTCCTGGTGGTTGTGAGGAGGGTGTGGTACTGATATCATTGTTGTGTTCCAGGTGGCAAAGAGCCAAAAGTCATACACCCAATGTTTGTTTAGGTATGTGTGGGTCTTTTAACAATGTCAGTCATGCATCTTGTTGACATTCATCCAAGGACATCTCGACTTGCATTACAAACCCTCACAAATAAACATTATCTAAAAAAATTATGTGACTTATAGTTAGAGAGAACATTCCTTTAAACGCGTCCTGTTACAAGCAGGAAACAAGTTGTGGACGAACCAGAAACATTACGAAGTGTATCACCTTCCTCACTTTCCCCTCCTTGTTATTATCTCTCCTATCATCCCTCCTGTCCCTCCTATCACCCTTCCTGTCCCTCCTATCACCCTTCCTGTCCCTCCTATCACCCTTCCTGTCCCTCCTATCACCCTTCCTGTCCCTCCTATCACCCTTCCTGTCCCTCATATCACCCTTCCTGTCCCTCATATCACCCTTCCTGTCCCTCCTATCACCCTTCCTGTCCCTCCGTTCACCCCTACTATCACCCCTCCTGTCTCGATTATCACTCCACCTGTCCCTCAAATCACCCCTCTTGTCCCTCCTATCACCCTTCCTGTCTCTCCGATCACCCCTACTATCACCCCTCCTGTCTCGATTATCACTCCACCTGTCCCTCAAATCACCCCTCTTGTCCCTCCTATCACCCTTCCTGTCCCTCCGATCACCCCTCTTGTCTCTCCCATTACACCTCTTGTCTCTCCATTACACCTCTTGTCTCTCCCATTACACCTCTTGTCCATTTGACATACATTTTTCAACTGTGCTGTGATGTTTCACAAAAGTTCTGAACCAAAAGTCATATACCCAATGTTTGTTTAGGTATGTGTTGGCTTTTTAACAACGTCGGTTATACATCATGTTGACATTCATCCAAGGACATCTCGACTTGCATTACACACCCTCACTATAGAAACATTTTCTAAAACAAATCATGTGAAATAGTTAAAGAGAATATTCCTTTAAACGCATGCTGCTACAAGCAGGAAACAAGTTGTGGACGAACCAGAAACACTTTATGAATTGTATCACTTTCCTCACTTTCCCCTCCTTGTTATTATCTCTCCTATCACCCCTCTTGTCTCTCCTATCAGCCCTCTTGTCTCTCTTATCACCCCTCTAGTCCCTCCTATCACCATTCCTGTCTCTTCCATCACCCCTCCTGTTCCACCTATCTTCCCTCCTGTCCCTCCTATTACCCTTCCTGTCCCTCCCATCACCCCTCTTGTCTCTCCTATCACCCCTCTTGTCTCTCCTATCATCCCTCTAGTCCCTCTTATCACCATTCCTGTCTCTTCCATCACCCCTCCTGTTCCACCTATCTTCCCTCCTGTCCCTCCTATTACCCTTCCTGTCCCTGCCATCACCCCTCTTGTCTCTGCTATCACCCCTCTTGTCTCTCCTATCATCCCTCTAGTCCCTCCTATCACCATTCCTGTCTCTCCCATCACCCCTCTTGTCCCTCCTATCACCCTTGCTGTCCCTCACATCACCCCTCTTGTCCCTCCTATCACCCTTGCTGTCCCTCACATCACCCCTCGTGTCCCTCCTATCACCCTTCCTGTCCCTCCTATCATCCCTCCTGCCCCTCCTATCACCCCTCCTGTCTCTCTTATCATCCTGCCATGGTTACACCTTCCTGATTTGGTTGATCCATTTGTCAGAAATGATTTATTATATCACACATTGTAGTATTTAATTTGTAATAGACAGTCTACCACTCCTCTATTTTAAGGAGGGCATATTACTCAGATGGAGAACATTGGATATTTGCCCTTAGTCTGCCTCCTGTCCCACCTTTCACCATGGGAACACCTTCCTGAAAACAATGGAACTATGCTTTGCTTATTAAACCTGTTCTGCCTGTTCATGTCCTAAAAGACTGGAATGTTCCAATGTGCCAAACAGGTGAACAAGTCACACATGCATTATCCAGGGTTGACATGACCACATTTCTGGTTCGTCCATAACTTGTTTCCTGCTTGTAACAGGGTGTGTTTTCTTTTCTTGTTTCTGGTAGATGAGCTCTAATATTGCAGGTAGATTTTGTCTTCCATCAATGTAATTGTCTGCTAGATTACAAATCTCCCATGTATTTTATGTAAATATGTATAATATATGTATTACATGTTTTCCTTTGTTATTTTCCGCTGACCCTTCCACACCTCCCCAAACTGGAGTAAACTAATGGACAACAACACTTAGGTTTCCAGCTTATACATACTATATACACTTTACTGACACAGTATATTTGACTATCTTGTTATTTTTAGTCCCACCCTTCAGCTCCTCTCAACCCCTCCCATCTATCTCTGAACATCATCCAGCTTTGATTTCTATTTGCGTATATTTTTCAACTGTGCTGTGATTTTTCACACAAGTTCTGAACATTTCTATTCCCATAGTTTTTACAGATTGCAAATGAAAGATACATGTTTAGATTAAGTTAAAGTCTTAGTTTCATGGTGGTTATGAGGAGGGTGTGGTACTGTAACCGTTGTTGTGTTCCAGGTGGCAAAGAGCCAAAAGTCATACACCAATGTTTGTTTAGGTATGTGTGGTTCTTTTAACAATGTCGGTCATGCATCTTGTTGACATTCATCCAAGGACTTGACTTGCATTACAAACCCTCACTATATAAACATTATCTAAAAAAATCATGTTTGAGTTTGAGTTTATTTTTTACAGGGACAGTGCACATTAATCAACGTTTCAGTAAAAGTGCCGGTTTTAGCCAGCCGGCTAATTTTCAACCGCAGTCCCTGGGCAGGTCATTAAAAACAATTACAATATAGACAATAGCAACATAGAACAAGCAAGACATAGCAACATAGGACAAGCAAGACGTAGCATACAGACAGAGCAACATAGAACAAAAAGCAGCAAGACAAAATTCATAAAAGCAACAAAGTGTTTCCACACCTCACAAGTTACAGACAACAGACATGGATAGTGGCAACACACAGCTAGGGACCATGTTCACAAATCTGATTGACCTTTAGCCATGTCTTCAAGCATTTTGTGAAAGTGTGATATGTGGTGCAGTTATGCGTGTCTGATGGCAGTGTATTCCAGACATGGGAAGCTCTCACAGAGAAAGCGGATTTACTAAAGGTGCTTTTCGTTAGGGGAACTATACAGTCACCTCTCATGGCAGACCTTGTGGATCTGCTGCCATATGTTTGGGTTTTCTGTTTAACAAAAATACTGAGTGGAGGGGGAGCCAGGCCATTTAGGATCTTGAATACAAGACATGCATCGGTGTATTGCACAAGATTTTCCCAACTCAGGAGCTCATGCTTTCTGAGGATGTGACAGTGATGATGGCTATTGGGCTTCCTATCAAGCACTTTGAGAGCCTGTTTGTAGACAGACTGAATAGGTCTTACTGTTGTACAGCAAGCTTGGGCCCAACTAGTCAAGCAGTATGTTAAGTGGGGGAGTATCATAGATTTGAAGTACAGTTTTGCTACCTCTGTAGTCAAACAATTTCGTATAAATCGGAAATTAGCTAGGTTGAATTTGGTTATTTGAATTACCTTTTTCACATGCTTTTTAAAAGAGAGGTTGGAATCAAGTATGATGCCAAGGTACTTAAAATCAGATACCACCTGGAGCTTCTCCCCTGAGACATAGACATCTGGCTCAGTAGCATCTGTTGCCCTCTTTGTGAAGAACATGCAAACAGTTTTTTTCACATTGAGATGCAAACACGAGTCACTGAGCCACTTTGTAACCTGGACCATTACAGTAGTGAGTTCATGTGCAGCTTGTTGTTTGCTCTTTGCATACACATATATCACTGTATCATCTACATACATTTGAACTTCAGACCCAGTACAGACAGAAGGCAGATCATTAATGTACAGGCTGAACAGGAGGGGCCCCAGTATTGACCCTTGGGGCACGCCCACATCATAGCTAAGAGTGGGCGACAGCTCATTGCTCACTCTGACACTGAGTTCTGCCTTCAAGGTATGATTTCATCCATCTCAAGGCATCGGGGGAAAAGTTGAACTTGGACAATTTTGGGATGAGAATCTCATGGTTAACCGTATCAAAAGCCTTCCTTAGGTCCAGAAACACAGCCCCAACAACGCCCCCTTTGTCCATCTTGGACTTCACATTTTCCAGAAGAAAGCAGTTGGCCGTTTCTGTGGAGTGTTTCGCTCTGAAGCCAAACTGCATGGAGTGTAATGTGAAGGGGCTGTTGTTGAGGTGGGCAATCAGTTGTTCTGCTACACACTTTTCAACAACCTTTGACACCACAGGTAGTATACTAATGGGCCTGTAGTTACTCACGTCAGCAGGGTCGCCTGATTTAAAGATGGCCGTTATTATGGCCGACTTCCATACCCTTGGAAACACCCCGAGACCAATAGATGTGTTGGTGATCTTAGTAATGGGGCCAATGAGTGACTCTTTGTAGTTTTTAAGAAAGGTAGAGTCCATCCCAAACACATCTTTGGCTTTAGAGTTCTTTAGTGAGCTAATCACCTTGTCCACCTTTGACTCAGAAACCTCCCTTATGATGAAGACAGGTTGAGCGTCATTCACTAGCACTGAGCCCAAGAAACCAGTGGAGGGGTTCTGTGTCAGTACCCTGACAGAGTCAATAAAGTAGGAATTGAAGGCTATTGCTATTTCGACTGCATCCTGTGTTAGATTGTTATTCACCATGATTTCTAGTCTTTTTGCAGTGTTACTATGGTCTTTCCCTGTTAACTTTTTTAGATTCTCCCAGATCAGTTTAGAATTTCCCTTTGCTTCACCAATTATGTTAATAAAAAAGTTTGCCTTGGCCTGTCTGATTTCTTTCATCACCTTATTTCTCAACATGGTAAACCTACGTCTGTCATGCTCTAATTTGGATCTTAGGGCTATTTTTAGATAATAATCTTGTTCTTTCATCAATTTCCAGATTTCTCCATTTAACCAAGGAAGAGTGCTCTTTTGGCCAGGTTTGGATTTGATTTTCTTTAGGAAACCATTTAATGTAGTCTGATTGTGGATAGAAAAACTTGACTATCAGCTTCCACGTCTGCATAGGACAAGAGATCATTCCAGTTAATTCCCTTAATTGCCTTTTCAAAATAGCTTAATTCACTCTTAGGTATTCTTAGTTGATCCGGCTTTCTAACAGTAGAGAGGTTAAACCTGCTCTTAGACAGCTTTCTGGCTATAAGTGTCAGATTATGATCAGATAGCCCAGTAACCATATTGAATGATTTAGTCACTCTCTCTGGTTAATTACTGAACACCAAATCAATCTGTGTTTTAGAGCAACAAGTCACCCTGGTTGGCCCTTTAACTAGCTGTGTAAGGTCAAAGGTATTAGTGATCCGTTTGAGGGTTTTCCTACAACACTTGTCTTCATAATTAATGTTAAAATCTCCCATTAAGATGACCTCTTTCCCAAAATCACATTCCCTAAGCATGTTATTAAACTGATCAAAAAACACACTTTTGGTGGAAGGTGGCCTATACATTCCAATGAGGGTAAAAGACATTTGGGGAGACAGTGTAATGTTCAGGCCAATACATTCTAGTTCATTATCACATGACCACTCAATTTGTTTACATCGGAGATGTTCTTTAATGTAAATCATCACACCCCCTCCTCTTCCTTCAGTCCTGTCTCTCCTGAAAACATTGTAGCCAGGCACAATCAAAGCAGCAGATGGAGAGTTTTTATGGAGCCATGTCTCTGAGAGGCAGAGAAAGTCAAGGTTGGAGTCTGTGAGTAGATGTTGAATTTGATCACTTTTTGGAATGACACTACGAATGTTCAAGTGCCCCCCTAGTAGTCCCTTGGGCTTAGCTCGTGGGTCCCAGATGACTCGAGAGTGATTGACACATTGAAAAAAGTTACATTTTCTGTGTTTTCTGACGGCTGGGTTTAGGCCGTTTTGTTTCGTTTTGATTAGGGGCAGTTCGGTAGCGCAATTAACAATGCCTCCCGCCTGCACTGGATGCGGGGAACTAATTAAAACAGCTTGCGTACCAGAAGCAGAGTCAGGGATCGCATATAGCGACTTTGGTATGTTTGAAGAGTCAAAATCTATCCTGGAGCCGGGTGAGTCGAGAGAAACCATAGGACCATAGCACTCACCCACTTCCACAGCGGCGACGATCAGTGGATGAGGCCATCCACCGCTTTCCACTCCGGTGCGTATCGCTGGCTCGGTGATGTTGGGCCCAGGATTGAGTTGCACATCCCCGGAGAGCAGGAGGGTAGTGAACAGGTAGTTTAACAGTTTCCGATAAATGTTGGACTTGTGTTTGTTACGCCTAAGCGGTTCAGTAGAATAAGGAGCGAGGTAGACTTGGCCATTATTCAGAACATTATGGTATGCTGTGTACTGTCCGCTCCCGTGGAACGGTGAACCAATGTGTTTGGTGTTGATATTCTCCGGTAGTAGACTGATTGTGTCATCCCAGCAAGGACGCACTGAGATTATCAGTAGAGCAGTTACATAACTGACAATCATGGCAGAGTACTGGAGATAAAACACATAATTTCGCTTTAACTCTTTGCATGAGTTACTTAGCTGGGGTCGGCGTACACCTGATGGTTTAAATAAAATTACAGCATTCGAATGAGAAGCGGCACCTGCCGCACCACCCTGTCTTCCGTCCGCCATTTTGCCTATGTCACCAGCACATCTGTAAGGGGTGTGACTGAGGAGGATGTTTGGTGTGTGTGACAGAGAGTGTATGTTTGTGCTGTGTTGGAGTGTGACTTATAGGTAGATAGAACATTCCTTTAAAACTTGTTAGGGATAGGGGACAGTATTCGGAAGTTTGGATGACTGAGTTGCCCAAAGTAAGCTACCTGCTACTCAGGCGCAGGAGCTAGGATATGCATGTGCATGGTAGTATTGGATAGAAAACACTCTACAGTTTCTAAAACTGTTAAAATGATGTCTGTGAGTATAACAGAACTGATTGACAGGTGAAAACCCGAGGACACATTTTATTTCTGTTGACCTGCCAGCCAATTCAAAGGTTAAGCTGTTGAAAACAAAGACTTCTGCCTCCCAAAATGCTGTTCCTATGGCTTCCACTAGATGTCAAGTCTTTATACATGGTTTCAGGCTTGTTTTTAGAAAAACCAACGAGGAATAGTTGTTTATCCTCAGGGAGCTCTATGGCAAAGCTAGTCTCATTGCGCGCGTGGCCGAGGGAGCGCGCTGCGTTCTTTTCCTTTACTATTGAAAATAGTTTGCTCCGTTTGAAATATTATTGTTTATTTAGATATTAGAGTACCTAATAATGAATTAGACATTTCGTTTGATTTGTTTAGACAAACTTTACTGGTAACTTTTTGAACTCCTATGTCTGCATTCTGAAAGGGTGGATTACTGAACTCAATGACGCCTACTAAATGGACTATAAGGGATATAAAGAAGGACTTTATCAAACAAAATGACAATTCATTGTGTTCCTGGGACTCTTGTGATTGCGATCAGAGGAAGATCTTCAAAGTAAGTGACTTATTTTGTCTTTATTTTCGATATTGTGACGCCTGTGCTTGTTTGGATAATATGCTGTTGTGGGGCGCTGACCTCAGATAATCGAATGCTGTGCTTTCGCCGTAAAGCCTTTTTGAAATCCGACGATGAGATTAGTTTGCCAAGATTCTAAGCTAAAGAATCATGTATGACACTTCTATTATCATGAATGTTTAATATTGCGTTTATTGAATTTTACATTTGGAGTTCTGCACTTTCACCGGATGTTGTCGAGGTGGGTAGCTAGTGGAAAGCCTGCGCCAGAAAGGTTAAACGCGTCCTGCTACAAGCAGGAAACAAGTTGTGGATGAACCTGTCACGCCCTGACCTTAGAGATCCTTTTTATGTCTCTATTTTGGTTTGGTCAGGGCGTGAGTTGGGGTGGGCATTCTATGTTTTGTGTTTTCTATGTTTTCTATTTCTTTGTGTTTGGCTGGGTATGGTTCTCAATCAGGGACAGCTGTCTATCGTTGTCTCTGATTGGGGACCATACATAGGTACCCTTTTCCCACCTGTGTTTGTGGGAAGTTGACTTTGTTTAGGGCACTTTGCCTTTGAGCTTCACAGTTTGGTTTTGTAGTGTTTATTGTTTTATTTGGCGTCATTTTGATTAAATAAAGAAAATGTACGCTTACGACGCTGCACCTTGGTCCTCATCTTTCAACAGCCGTGACAGAACCAGAAACATTTTACGAAGTGTATCACCTTCCTCACTTTCCCGTCCTTGTTAATATCTCTCCTATCACCCCTCTTGTCTCTCCTATTACCCCTCTTGTCTCTCCTATTACCCCGCTTGTCTCTCCTTTCACTTTCCTATCTCCCACCCTGGCCCTCTTATCTCTCTTCCTGTCCCTCCTATCCCCCCTCCTATCACCCCTCCTGTCTCTCTTATCGTCCCACCTGACCCTGCCATGGTTACACCTTCCTGATTTGGTTGATCCGTTTGTCAGTAATTATTTATTAAGTCACACATTGTAAAATTTAATTTGCAGGTATCTTGTGGCTTCCATCAATGTAATTGTCTATTTTCCTTCAAATTCGCCATATATGTTTTGCAAATCTTCAGCCTTTCCTGAACCTGTGACCAAAAACAAGTTACATATGGGCAGTACCAAAACAAATGATCTAATGATTCTGTCTCTTCGCAGCAAAATCTGCAGATCTGGGATGGTTGTATCCCTCATATGTATATCGTTCTACTGGTTGAAAGAATGTTGTATCAGAATTTAAATAGAAAATCTCAGAATTTGGAATCCAGCGTTGTTTTGTGTATCTGTTCATAAACCATAGGCAGTGGAATCGGAACATCGAAAATCTCTTCCCAACTATTTTGCAGTCTATATGGCACAGCTGCCATTTTTTTGGTCCTTAAATTAAACTTGTATACTTTTTCATTTACCACAATTTTCTTTAACTAATTGTGGTCTTTATTGCAGTGCCGACAGACAAGTTCCTTACTTTTCCCCTTCCACATGCCTTTTTCCATGTTTGTTTTAATGCTGCAATTAGTTGGTTGTAATTCTGGGTAGAGCAGACATTTCATATATTTGTGTTAGCTGCATGTGTGACATAACTCCACCACTTACAGTGGGGAGAACAAGTATTTGATACACTGCCGATTTTGCAGGTTTTCCTACTTACAAAGCATGTAGAGGTCTGTAATTTTTATCATAGGTACACTTCAACTGTGAGAGACGGAATCTAAAACAAAAATCCAGAAAATCACATTGTTTGATTTTTAAGTAATTAATTTGCATTTTATTGCATGACATAAGTATTTGATCACCTACCAACCAGTAAGAATTCCGGCTCTCACAGACCTGTTCGTTTTTCTTTAAGAAACCCTCCTGTTCTCCACTCAATACCTGTATTAACTGCACCTGTTTGAACTCATTAGCTGTATAAAAGACACCTGTCCACACACTCAATCAAACAGACTCCAACCTCTCCACAATGGCCAAGATCAGAGAGCTGTGTAAGGACATCAGGGATAAAATTGCAGACCTGCACAAGGCTGGGATGGGCTACAGGACAATAGGCAAGCAGCTTGGTGAGAAGGCAACAACTGTTGGCGCAATTATTCGAAAATGGAAGAAGTTGAAGATGACGGTCAATCACCCTCGGTCTGGGGCTCCATGCAAGATCTCACCTCGTGGGGCATCAATGATCACGAGGAAGGTGAGGGATCAGCCCAGAACTACACGGCAGGACCTGGTCAATGACCTGAAGAGAGCTGGGACCACAGTCTCAAAGAAAACCATTAGTAACACACTACGCCATCATGGATTAAAATCCTGCAGCGCACGCAAGGTCCCCCTGCTCAAGCCAGCGCATGTCCAGGCCCATCTGAAGTTTGCCAATGACCATCTGGATGATCCAGAGGAGGAATGGGAGAAGGTCATGTGGTCTGATGAGACAAAAATAGAGCTTTTTGGTCTAAACTCCACTCGCCGTGTTTGGAGGGAGAAGAAGGATGAGTACAACCCCAAGAACACCATCCCAACCGTGAAGCATGGAGGTGGAAACATCATTCTTTGGGGATGCTTTTCTGCAAAGGGGACAGGATGACTGCACCGTATTGAGGGGAGGATGGATGGGGCCATGTATCGCGAGATCTTGGCCAACAACCTCCTTCCCTCAGTAAGAGCATTGAAGATGGGTCGTGGCTGGATCTTCCAGCATGACAACGACCCGAAACACACAGCCAGGGCAACTAAGGAGTGGCTCCGTAAGAAGCATCTCAAGGTCCTGGAGTGGCCTAGCCAGTCTCCAGACCTGAACCCAATAGAAAATCTTTGGAGGGAGCTGAAAGTCTATATTGCCCAGCGACAGCCCCGAAACCTGAAGGATCTGGAGAAGGTCTGTATGGAGGAGTGGGCCAAAATCCCTGCTGCAGTGTGTGCAAACCTGGTCAAGAACTACAGGAAACGTATGATCTCTGTAATTGCAAACAAAGGTTTCTGTACCAAATATTTAAGTTCTGCTTTTCTGATGTATCAAATACTTATGTCATGCAATAAAATGCAAATTAATTACTTAAAAATCATACAAAGTGATTTTCTGGAATTTTGTTTTAGATTCCGCCTCTCACAGTTGAAGTGTACCTATGATAAAAATTACAGACCTCTACATGCTTTGTAAGTAGGAAAACCTGCAAAATCGGCAGTGTATCAAATACTTGTTCTCCCCACTGTATTTAGGATATCATTTACAAAGATTATACTTAAATATATATATTTAATGTTTTTTATCAATTAGTATATTTGAGTTGAACCATAATAATTGTTGTATTATTTGCTCTGTCTTTTCAGGTGGATTAAACTGAAATTGCAAACCAACTTTCTATGGCTTGTTTATTTCATTTTCAAAATAACCGAAAGTGAGAGGTTGTAATCTGAATAAATGGAACAGGTCATTCTTTATCATAGGGTTAGCCATTCTCACTAATCTGCTGGAGAACCAGTTTGGATTTAAGTATAACCTTTTTTATGAATGAAGCCCTTAATGAGAGGTCAAATGCTTTATTATTTAATAAATCCTAAAATCTGCAAAAAAAGAAACGTCCCTTTTTCAGGACCATGTCTTTCAAAGATAATTTGTAAAAATCCAAATAACTAAACAGATATTCATTGTAAAGGGTTTAAACACTGTTTCCCATTCTTGTTCAATGAACCATAAACAATTAATGAACATGCACCTGTGGAACGGTCGTTAAGGCACTAACAGCTTACAGACGATTGGCAATTAAGGTCACCGTTATGAAATCTTAGGACAGAAAAGAGGCTTCTCTACTGACTCTGAAAAATATTTACAAAAATGTGAGGGGTGTACTCACTTTTGTGATATACTGTAGATACTTTTGCACCTGTTTCCTCCAGCATCTTCACAAGGTCCTTTGCTGTTGTTCTGGGATTGATTTGCACTTTTCGCACCAAAGTACGTACATCTCTAGGAGACAGAATGCCTCTCCTACCTGAGCGGTATGATGGCTGTGTGGTCCCATGGTGTTTATACTTGCATACTATTTTTTGTACAAATGAACGTGGTACATTCAGGCGTTTGGAAATTGCTCCCAACGATGAACCAGACTTGTGGTCTACAATTTCTTTTCTGAGGTCTTGACTGATTTCTTTTGTTTTACTTTTACAATTGGGTACTTTTTCCTCCACTGATCCTGTACAAGTCCTAAGCGAAAGTATCATGTCAAACACTAAATAGTGAATCTACTTAGACCCAGATGTATCTCTCAGTAGTCATTTTGTTGTGTGCCATTAATGATTATTGTGGCATCGTCTGACACCACACTGGTCCACTACACAATCATACTGTATATTGTAGTCCTTCCATGCAAGTACATGACGTGACATTTTTGTTCTTGTCTTCTCTAAAATGTAGGAGCTGTGCAGAAAAAAAGGAAATTGGGAAACAATAACTCTGAGCCATAGCTAGAGCTAGTTTTGTAAGTGTTGCAAAAACACAGCTTAAAGGGTTCCCAAACTGAGACGTAAGGCCACATTCACATATTATTTAACTAAGCAAGTCAGATGAAAACAAATAACTATTTTCAATGACAGCCTACCCCGGCTGAACCCTCCCCTAACCGGGATGACACTAGACCAATTGTACGCCGCCCTATGGGACTCGCTATAATGGCCAGTTGTGATGCAGCCTGGGATTGAACCAGGGTCTGTAATGAACCCTACAGTACCTTAGACCAGTGCGCCACTCAGCAGCAGGACATATATTGATAGACAAGTTAGAGACTGATTCCCTTCCACATTCAGCAACTATGGACAACCACATACTTCAAGGGTAACTTTGATGTTCCCTCTACACATTAAAATAGCAACAATTTATATATGTTTAAAAATGGTGGTTTGTGAGGTCAGAATACGGCCATTGACGACCATTCATTTTATGGTAAAGAAGTAAGATAGGATGTTCTCTCTTCAAATGAAGCCAGAAAGGACAACCAAATATTACTAGAAGTAAGTTAGATGTTCTCCATACATAGAAAATACACAACATAGTTTGTCCTTTCAAAAATATATGTTTTGATAGCGAAAATCAAAAAATATGGATCGGTCGGGTTGATAAATATGTCTATTTCAGACTAAATATGACTTAATTTCAGATGTATATACCATTAGACAATATTATCCATCATATTTAAATGCTTTTCATCCATTTTGATGTGATTTTTAGAGAATTTTACAGTTTTCTTACAGCACATTTTTCCTGAAGCCCAATGTTGCATTTCTGCCATTCAACTACAACAAACTGTAAAGGCATTGAGTTTGTAGAGTCACAATCTTGATGTAGTCATTGAGTGTTAGGAATATGGTACCAAATACTATGTTTTTTACTACTTTGGTACACTATAAGTGAAATTTGTCTAAATACTGATGACGTTTACAAATGGCGGGACTAGATCTCTAAGGTGCTTTCATTTTCTAAATGGTCATTCAGATATGTAAGAAAATACCTTCAAGTAAAAGGTGACATTCTATACTGTCACCTCATATGAACATTGATCTCAAATCCAAAATGCTCTAGTACAGAGCCAAATGTAACAATTTAGCATCACTGTCCAAAGACAGATAGTGGAGGGTGTATAGGTAGACATCATCAGTAAAGAGAAATGAACAATCATTTAGTATGAGACAATACAAACGTTATGTGTCAGGGGGCAGGAAGTTGTAATGCAAATACACATGTTCTGTAACATCACTTGACTTAGAGGAAGCAGACTTTTCTGCTGTATATTCATTACACTAACGGTGGCATATAGTTAAGCCTACTGATCTTCCACGTTGTTATTGTTTGCTTTGTGCTTTGCATTTTGAAGTATATGAAAATTGCTTTACAAATAAAGGTATTGTTAGTATTAGTATATTATTAGTATTGTCATTAGAACTATTATTATTCACAATGTGGGGCTTTCAATACCCAACCTACAGACTATAGCAAATGAGGTCACTTGAGGTGTGACTTGTTGAGTAACAATATGTGAAACTAAAGCCGGCCAGACACTACACGTTTTTAGTACGATCTACAGGTTCCTGATCAGCTCCCAGCGCATTTGACCAAATCTTTAGATCAAACCCAGAGTAAAACATAATGCCACAGTCTCGTAAAGTGTAAGGACATAACCCATTTACGGATGATGGCTCCCATAGGCTCCCGGGCACTCTACGAGCACCTACGGCATCCCGAAAATGTTCAAACATGTTGAATATATTCGGCCTCAATTAGTAGTCCAAACATAGTAGTCCAAACATACTGCCGATTACTAGTTCATTACGATTTGACTTGACTGAATAGTTAAATATTAGACCAGTCAAAACATTTCTATTGTATTACAGCCATAACTAGTGGGAAAGGAACCATAGGCTCCCCCAGAGAAAAAGCTTCCTCCTCTTCCTCTTCCAGAGACACCATGTCCAGGTCCAGAAGCAGCCCTGAATCATATGACACATCCTCCACCATCCCTCCTTTATCCTTCCTCCTTTCATCCCTCACCATCCCTCCCTTCTCCTTCCTCCTTTCATCCTCCACCATCCCTCGCTTCTCCTTCCTCCTTTCATCCTCCACCATCCCTCCTTTATCCTTCCTCATTTCATCCTCCACCATCCCTCCTTTATCCTCCCTCCTTTCATCCTCCACCATCCCTCCCTTCTCCTTCCTCCTTTCATCCTCCACCATCCCTCCCTTCTCCTTCCTCCTTTCATCCTCCACAATCCATCCCTTCTCCTTCCTCCTTTCATCCTCCACCATCCCTCCTTTATCCTTCCTCCTTTCATCCTCCACCATCCCTCCTTTATCCTTCCTCCTTTGATCCTCCACCATCCCTCCCTTCTCCTTCCTCCTTTGATCCTCCACCATCCCTCCCTTCTCCTTCCTCCTTTCATCCTCCACCATCCCTCCCTTCTCCTTCCTCCTTTCATCCTCCACCATCCCTCCTTTATCCTTACTCCTTTCATCCTCCACCATCCCTCCCTTCTCCTTCCTCCTTTCATCCTCCACCATCCCTCCTTTATCCTTACTCCTTTCATCCTCCACCATCCCTCCCTTCTCCTTCCTCCTTTCATCCTCCACCATCCCTCCTTTATCCTTCCTCCTTTCATCCTCCACCATCCCTCCTTTATCCTTCCTCCTTTCATCCTCCACCATCCCTCCTTTATCCTTCCTCCTTTCATCCTCCACCCTCCCTTCTCCTTCTCCTTCCTCCTTTCATCCTCCACCATCCCTCCCTTCTCCTTCCTCCTTTCATCCTCCACCATCCCTCCTTTATTCTTCCTCCTTTCATCCTCCACCATCCCTCCTTTAACCTTCCTCCTTTCATCCTCACCATCCCTCCTTTATCCTTCCTCCTTTCATCCTCCACCATCCCTCCTTTATCCTTCCACCTTTCATCCTCCACCATCCCTCCCTTCTCCTTTCATCCTCCACCTCCTCTTCCTCGTCTTTCCCCAAGCTCTGCAGGTCGGGGTCCCGGAGGAGGGGGGCGAGGGTTCGCCCCAGCTCGGGGGTGCAGGGGAGGGACTGGCAGCGGAGGGAGAGGTGAAGGTCAAGGCTTTGAGGTTGTCAATCTATGCATTTACAGTAAGTATGTACACAGAGTCATGGATGCATGCAATTATGTCTGTCTGTCAGTCTGTCTGTTATTGTATTTTAAATTAGAGCAGAGGACTGCAAGGTTGAGGAATGGTGTCCGATAGTCACCGACCAGGTTCTCAAAGGCAGCCAACGTCTAGCCCAAAGTCATGCACACACAGAAAACCATCATCATCATCTTTTAATGTAGCCGACTAGCTGTAAATTAGTTTGTCTGCCTAGGTTAAAAATATATACATGTTGTATTTCTACACAGTATTTACTCAATGGAGACACACACTGTGATAGAGTTCTACTCATTAAACATTAAAACAAGAATGGAACCTCTACAATGTACTGCATTGATTCAATACTCAAGTCCTCCACAGCAGTTACATGTGATTATGTTCAATAAGGGAAAGGAGGGTACTTCTTTTCTGGGTCAAAGTGGAAAAAAATATTCTATGGTGCTATTTGACAGTAGACCTACTGGGGTTGTGCAGTGGTGGTGAAAGGGTTGAGTTAAGGGTTTGTTCATACACTGTCCGTTTGTTGTGTGATAGTAGTAAAGCCTTGATTTAGGGTTGTGTGATCGTGTAAAACGGAAAAACGTTGGTTAACTGTGTGCCTGTCATTAACTGGGGTTGTGTGTGTGTGTGTGCGTGCGTGCGTGCGTGCGTGCGTGCGTGCGTGCGTGCGTGCGTGCGTGTGTGTGTACCTCAGGAAGGTAGGAAGTCCGGATCAGCCTCTATCCGGGCGATGATCTCACACAGGATGATTCCATAAGCAAACACATCCACCTAGGGGTCAGAGTCAGCCAATCACATCTGATCAATAACATCTCACTTGGCATATTCACAATAATACACCTTGAAAGAGCCTGGTCATTTGCTAGAAACATACATATTAGCAAGACCCACTAGACACAACCAGAAAAACACAGCAGGAACATGGAACAGTTGTCCTTCCAGATTGCATTATAGCATAGTACTACTGTTTTGCATTACTGTGTTTGCTTCCTCTTATTATGCACTCAGACCAGTGAGATAGCAGCCAGGAAACAGTACAGTACTGTTAGTATCTTTTCATCATATAGCTCTCATCTCAGCACCTCCGGGGCCATCCAGTAGGGGGAGCCCACCACAGACAGAGGCTGCTGATCAGCCCCGTCACTGGAGGAGAGGAAAATAACACATTAATATAGAACACATTGATTTTTCAGGAGAGAAAAACAGAATACAATGTATGATGGGTGCTACATGTGCAGTCATGATGGGAATATGAGGAGACAGTCATATAGTCTTAATGTAATCTGGAGAACTTTCTTACAGCACTAACCTGTAGTCTGGAAACTTCTCACAGCACTAACCTGTAGTCTGGAATCTTCTCACAGCACTAACCTGTAGTCTGGAATCTTCTCACAGCACTAACCTGTAGTCTGGAATCTTCTCACAGCACTAACCTGTAGTCTGGAATCTTCTCACAGCACTAACCTGTAGTCTGTAATCTTCTCACAGTACTAACCTGTAGTCTGGAATCTTCTCACAGCACTAACCTGTAGTCTGTAATCTTCTCACAGTACTAACCTGTAGTCTGGAATCTTCTCACATCACTAACCTGTAGTCTGGAATCTTCTCACAGCACTAACCTGTAGTCTGTAATCTTCTCACAGTACTAAGCTGTAGTCTGGAATCTTCTCATAGCACTAACCTGTAGTCTGGAATCTTCTCACAGTACTAACCTGTAGTCTGGAATCTTCTCACAGCACTAACATGTAGTCTGGAATCTTCTCACAGCACTAACCTGTAGTCTGGAATCTTCTCACAGTACTAACCTGTAGTCTGGAATCTTCTCACAGTACTAACCTGTAGTCTGGAATCTTCTCACAGCATTAACCTGTAGTCTGGAATCTTCTCACAGCACTAACCTGTAGTCTGGAATCTTCTCACAGCACTAACCTGTAGTCTGGAATCTTCTCACAGCACTAAACTGTAGTCTGGAATCTTCTCACAGCACTAACCTGTAGTCTGGAATCTTCTCACAGCACTAACCTGTAGTCTGGAATCTTCTCACAGCACTAACCTGTAGTCTGGAATCTTCTCACAGCATTAACCTGTAGTCTGGAATCTTCTCACAGCACTAACCTGTAGTCTGGAATCTTCTCACAGCACTAACCTGTAGTCTGGAATCTTCTCACAGCACTAACCTGTAGTCTGGAATCTTCTCACAGCACTAACCTGTAGTCTGGAAACTTCTCTGCCAGACTAAAGTCTCCCACTACTGCAGTGAACACACCATTCTCACAGCGCACCAGACAGTTCTATGAGAGAGAAAGGAGAGAGAGAGCATATGAGTGTGTGTGAGAGATGAAATGAACGATTAGTGCAAGATGAAGTGAAGGGAGGTGTTACTGTGTATCTGGCTGTCTGGAGGCTGATGGGAGGAGCTATAGGAGGAAGGGCTCATTGTAGTGGCTGGAATGGAATCAATGGAAAAAGGTTAAACACGTTGTTTTCATGTGTTTTACGTGTTTGGTAACATTCCATTGATTCTATTTCAACCATTACAATGAGCCCTCTCTCCTATAGCTCCTCCCACCAGCCTCCTCTGATTTGAACAGTATAATGTAATAGTTTATGTAAAGTAATGTACTCTCTGTTTGAAACAATGAGAGAGACTCAAATATCATGTTCATTTGTACATATCCACTGCATACATGAATCATGGCAAAGTTGGTTCCTGTTTCAGTCACTTTGGTCATGTTTGGTGGGTGGAATAAAAACACAACATGACTGAAGACTCCCACAATGCAGGCGCTGGCTTCAAGACGATGTTGATGAAGAGCAACAGCACAAACTTCCAGTCGACTGCAGCAGAGAGGAAGAGGTAAAGAGAGGGATAACTGAGCCCAAAATCTGTCTTCTCCAGCAGGTGGCTTTTAGTTATTTCACTCACCAAGCGAGGAATGTTTGTTTGGAGGTCAATGAAAGAGTGTTGAATTTGGTTCACAAAAAATGAAGGCGTATTTGCTACGTGTGGCTTATTTGAGTTTCGTAATGCTTAGGTTGTTAGGAGTGCACTGATATAAGTAGGACACGTGACATCCTGGTAACTTTGAGAAAAAACATTTTATATCGGAGTTGTGCCTGTTGTTCAGACGTGTGTCTGTCTTCTGATTGGTTAGAATGGTCCCACCTGAGCTTGCCTCCTGACTGCCTTCTATTTTTGAAGACATTTCTTTCCATTGTTAAAGCCACTGGTGTATCTGGTCAATATAATGGATCATCTGTGACTGCAGTCAAAACTCCATCACCTTTGATCACATGTTTTTGTAAAGTTTATGCAGTTGTCATGTAGCCACACATTTTCTCCGCATTATGCAACACATTAAAAGGCCGACTTGACAGAAGTACGTTACGTTTTCAATATTGTTTTCAATATTGTAGACTGTACAATGCAAAGTGTTTTTAAAACTAACCATGGCCATTTACCGTGGCAAATTAATGGGATGAACCATATTATTACAGCCACTAGAGGGCACTCAAAATTAAACCATGACAAAAGTAGAAAGTATTCTTGAAGAACTGGCAAAGGGTGAAAGTTGGCCTAGCTGGAAAAAGGGGGAAAAAGAAGACATTCTACCTGGTAACACTAGAGGGAAGCCAAGCTCTTCAGCCAAGACAGAGAACACCAGACATTAACTCTTATCTCCTCTCACAATTTACAGGACAGGATGTTCAGAAATGTCCTTTAGCTTAACTACTTACAGGATGAACAAAGATTTTGCTAGTGACTCTTAGTGACAACCACATAGATGCACTTGGGTATTGCACATTTTGAGAGTTAAGAATGTAATATTTTCCTGAATGAAGGCATGTATTTCTGTATTGTACATAAGACTTGAACTACAGCATGACTCCCCTTTACAGTAGACATAATACTAGTAATACAGCCCCGCAGAATCTAATGAACATAATACAAATATCTAAACCTGTCAGTTTAAATTAGAGATATCTGTTTTTCTGCTGAGTCTCAATCAACCGGTTCCGCAGGAAGTAGTTTGGAGGATTGGGGTGCTGCGATTTATTTGCTGACTGTATTTGAATGTATTTTAGTGTTTACCAGCATTTGTAACTTGAGTTTGATCATTTCTGTACAAAACTGTTCTTCTACATCCACCCAGGTCTCTGTCACCAACACTACAGTTGTACCTGTAGTTAGTACTACATCCACCCAGGTCTCTGTCACCAACACTACAGCTGTACCTGTAGTTAGTACTACATCCACCCAGGTGTCTGTCACCAACACTACAGCTGTACCTGTAGTTAGTACTACATCCACCCAGGTCTCTGTCACCAACACTACAGCTGTACCTGTAGTTAGTACTACATCCACCCAGGTCTCTGTCACCAACACTACAGCTGTACCTGTAGTTAGTACTACATCCACCCAGGTCTCTGTCACCAACACTACAGCTGTACCTGTAGTTAGTACTACATCCACCCAGGTGTCTGTCACCAACACTACAGCTGTACCTGTAGTTAGTACTACATCCACCCAGGTCTCTGTCACCAACACTACAGCTGTACCTGTAGTTAGTACTACATCCACCCAGGTCTCTGTCACCAACACTACAGCTGTACCTGTAGTTAGTACTACATCCACCCAGGTCTCTGTCACCAACACTACAGCTGTACCTGTAGTTAGTACTACATCCACCCAGGTCTCTGTCACCAACACTACAGCTGTACCTGTAGTTAGTACTACATCCACCCAGGTGTCTGTCACCAACACTACAGCTGTACCTGTAGTTAGTACAACATCCACCCAGGTCTCTGTCACCAACACTACAGCTGTACCTGTAGTTAGTACTACATCCACCCAGGTCTCTGTCACCAACACAACAACTGTACCTGTAGTTAGTATTACATCCCCCCAGGTCTCTGTCACCAACACTACAGCTGTACCTGTAGTTAGTACTACATCCACCCAGTTCTCTGTCACCAACACTACAACTGTACCTGTAGTTAGTATTACATCCCCCCAGGTCTCTGTCACCAACACTACAGCTGTACCTGTAGTTAGTACTACACCCACCCAGGTCTCTGTCACCAACACTACAGCTGTACCTGTAGTTAGTACTACATCCACCCAGGTCTCTGTCACCAACACTACAGCTGTACCTGTAGTTAGTACTACATCCACCCAGGTGTCTGTCACCAACACTACAGTTGTACCTGTAGTTAGTACTACATCCACCCAGGTCTCTGTCACCAACACTACAGCTGTACCTGTAGTTAGTACTACATTCACCCAGGTCTCTGTCACCAACACTACAGCTGTACCTGTAGTTAGTACAACATCCACCCAGGTCTCTGTCACTAACACTACAGCTGTACCTGTAGTTAGTACAACATCCACCCAGGTCTCTGTCACCAACACTACAGCTGTACCTGTAGTTAGTACTACATCCACCCAGGTCTCTGTCACCAACACTACAGCTGTACCTGTAGTTAGTACTACATCCACCCAGGTCTCTGTCACCAACACTACAGCTGTACCTGTAGTTAGTACTACATCCAGCAGAGGGCCACCTTTGACTCTGTTCCTGCAGGGGTTCATAAACTTTTTCAGCCTGAGACACAAATTAGAAATTCTATGTTATTTGGGACCCAAGGTTCTGAAAATATACAGCTATGCGTAAATATTGGTACATTTCATTGCCCTTATGCCTAAAACAAATGCAATATAAACAAAAACAAATACAATTTATTTCAATAACCATATAAATAGCTATTCATGTTTATTTTTCCCCATTAAAAACACTCATATCTGTCTAGGCTTGAACTGTTGCTGTTAAAATACAATAAATAATTTTCATTCTGAACCCGAATAAACTGATTGATCACATCACACAGATGAATAACAGTACACACACAGACACACACACACACACACACACACACACACACACACACACACACACACACACACACACACACACACACACACACACACACACACACACACACACACACACACACACACACACACACACACACACACACACACACACACACATACACACACACACACACAGACACACTCAGTTTTTGATAGTGCAACCCTAAGTAACAGTACAGATGAAAAATGATCTGACCTACTGTACATCTTACTGTAGAAAGTATTGTTGAAAAAAAGTCTAAGTTGGTACTGCTGCTGTTAAAATACTCATTACTCAGCACAAAACACATTGTGGGAGCGCCTTGTTATTCCTCAAAGTTTGTTTGAAACCAAGAGAGAGAAACTCATGGCTGTATTTGCGTTTCATGACGATTGAGCTCTGTCAGGACTGGAGTTATGGCGAGCAGGAATGTCAAGTCAGTGGCTGACAGCGCATCATCTGCTGCTGGACGAAGTGCTGCAGCTTGTGGCTAAGCAGAGACCGTTGCTAAGCAGAGACCGTTGTTAAGCAGAGACCGTTGCTAAGCAGAGCGCGTTGCTAAGCAGAGAGCGTTGCTAAGCAGAGACCGTTGCTAAGCAGAGAGCGCACTGAACAGTGAGCTCAGTTGTACTTGGACAAATCAATTCCAGAAATCAATGAAATAATGATGCATTTACTCTGACACGTTGCGACCCATACTTTAAGAAAGGCTGATCTAAGGATCTGAGCTTTCTCTCCTCCTGTGGAATAGAGTAGAGCTATAGAGTTGTGTAATAGTTCATGTAGGTAGATGTCATGTGCAATCGGTTGTGCTAAGATAATGAGAGTTAATGACTATAGATACTGGTATGTATGTGTATATTCTGTTGTACTAAGACACTTTAAATATACCGTTTTTTGTTGCTGTCATAATACAATATGTGGAAGTTTTTCTTCCCCCTTCATATTCGATCATATTATGTTTAATTGAATTTACCTTTTAAATCTCTGAACTGTGGAGATCTTAGATCTGTCTCAATTAATCTTTCCTTCAGTCCTCGCATCCTCTCTCCTCGCCCCCTTCACAAAACTCATTGGATAATATGTTCCAAGTGGAGGGACCTTGGACCTTCTCTTCTAATAGGGTTGACAAAGAGGAGAGGAGATAGGATGCGAGGAATCCCAGAAATAACTGATTGAGACTTAGCCCTTTTCAGAGGATTGGCCTAAAAGAGTGCTTTCACAGTAACTTGGCCTAGACCTCAAAGAACAAGCAAAAGCACACGTGTGAAGTTCCCCCTAAAAAAAGCTGACTGGCAGAAATACCTATTGAGAAAGATTGAGACCTACATTTCCCACACAAGACCCTGAATAACTATCCACACCGATAGAAAAAAAGCCCCTATGTGGCTAGTCTGTTGTGGGGTTGCTAGCTAGCCTGTTGTAAGGGTAGCTATCTAGCCTGTTGTAGGCTCACTAGCTAGTCTGTTGTGGGGTTGCTAGCTAGCCTGTGTTAAGGGTAGCTATCTAGCCTGTTGTAGGCTCACTAGCTAGTCTGTTGTGGGGTTGCTAGCTAGCCTGTTGTAAGGCTAGCTATCTAGCCTATTGTAGGGTCAATAGCTAGCTTATTGTAAGGCCTTGTAAGGCCTTGTAGGTCTGTAGGTCAAGAAAGATCATCTGTTAACAAGAAATGGTATCGGACTTCAAATAAGTCACATGGTACCACAGTGGAGTGTCAGGAGGAGACCTTATAATCCTGACCACTCTTCCACTTCTCCTTTTCTTTCACCAAACGTTCCTCTTTTCATTTTTCACTTTCCCTGTTGTTGTTGTGGAATATGCAAACTGTAGGTCAAATCTAAAGAATGTGCTGCATTAGCAGACTCAAGTCAGGGCCCGTATTTATCACGTCTCAGAGGAGAAGTGCTGATCTAGGATCTGTTTAGCCTTTTGATCATATGACACTGTCAATTATCTAGTAATATTTTTGTCTAACCACATTGGAACACTAATCTTTAAGGACAAGAACTGGCAGTGGTTTGAGCAAAGTATACTGCTATTGTTTTCAGGAATGTTAACCTACGGCAGGGACAGGAGGGGTGGAAGGAGAAATGGGTGGGATGATGAGAAAGATAGGAGGGATGATAGGAGGGACAGGAGTGGTGATAGTAGAGACAGGAGGGGTGATAGGAGAGACGGTAGGGGTGATAAGAGAGACTGAGAGGCGGTAGGGGTGAAAAGAGAGATGGAGAGGCGGTAGGGGTGATAGGAGAGATGAGAGGGGTGATAGGAGAGACGAAAGGGGTAGGAGGGGTGATAGATGAGAGGGGTGATAAGAGAGACAAATGAGAGACAGGAGAGACAGGAGTGTTGATAGGAGAGACAGGAACAGTGACAGAAGAAACAGGAAGTGATAGGAGAGACAGGAAGAGTGATGGTAGAGAGACAGGAGGGGTGATAGGAGAGACAAATGAGAGACAGGAGGGACAGGAGTGTTGATAGGAGAGACAGGAACAGTGACAGAAGAGACAGGAAGTGATAGGAGAGACAGGAAGAGTGATGGGAGAGAGACAGGAGGGGTGATAGGAGAGACAAGACGGGTGATAGGAGAGACGAGAGGGGTGATAGGAGAGATGAGAGGGGTGATAGAAGTGACAGAAGGGGTGATAAGAGAGTATGGAGAGGTGATGAGAGAGACAGGAGGGGTGATAGGAGAGACGAGGGGGTGATAGGAGGAACGGGAGGTGTGATAGGAGAGACGAGAGGGCTGAAAGGAGGGACAGGAAAGGTGATTGGAGGGACGAGAGGGGTTTACTCGGCATTTACTCGGCCTTGTCTCAGGATTGTAAGTTGGTGGTTGAAGGTATCCCTCTAGTGGTGCGGGGGCTGTGCTTTGGCAAAGTGGGTGGGGTTATATCCTTCCTGTTTGGCCCTGTCCGGGGGTATCATCGGATGGGGCCACAGTGTCTCCTGACCCCTCCTGTCTCAGCCTCCAGTATTTATGCTGCAGTAGTTTATGTGTCGGGGGGCTAGGGTCAGTTGGTTATATCTGGAGTACTTCTCCTGTCTTATCCATTGTCCTGAGTGAATTTAAGTATGCTCTCTCTAATTCTCTCCTTCTCTCTTTCTTTCTCTCTCTCGGAGGACCTGAGCCCTAGGACCATGCGTCAGGACTACCGGGCATGATGACTCCTTGCTGTCCCCAGTCCACCTGGCCTTGCTGCTGTTCCAGTTTCAACTGTTCTGCCTGCGGTTGTGGAACCCTGACCTGTCCACCGGACGTGCTACCTGTCCCAGACCTGCTGTTTTCAACTCTTAATGATCGGCTATGAAAAGCCAACTGAATTTATTCCTGATTATTATTTGACCATGTTTGTCATTTATGAACATTTTGAACATCTTGGCCATGTTCTGTTATAATCTCCACCCGGCACAGCCAGAAGAGGACTGGCCACCCCTCATAGCCTGGTTCCTCTCTAGGTTTCTTCCTAGGTTTTGGCCTTTCTAGGGAGTTTTTCCTAGCCACCGTGCTTCTACACCTGCATTGCTTGCTGTTTGGGGTTTTAGGCTGGGTTTCTGTACAGCACTTCGAGATATTAGCTGATGTACGAAGGGCTATATAAAATAAACTTGATTGAATTTGATTTTGAATAGGAGGGACGGGAGGGGTTATATGAAAGACAGAAGGGGTGATAAGAGAGTAGGGAGAGATGATAGGAAAGACGGTAGGGGAGATAGGAGAGATGAAAGGGGTGATAGGAGAGACAGGAGGGGTAAGAGGGGTGATATGAGAGACATGAGTGGGAGGGGTGATAATGAGAGGGGTGATAGAAGAGATAGGAGGGACAGAAGTGTTGATAGGAGAGACAGGAACGGTGATAGGAGAGACAGGAGGGGTGATAGGAGAGACAGGAGGGGTGATAGGAGGGACGGGAGGGGTGATAGGAGAGACAGGAAGGATGATCGGAAAGACAGGAAGGGTGATAGGAATGGACGGGGAGGGGTGATAGGAGGGAGGGGTGATAGGAGGGACGGGAGGGGTGATAGGAGAGACGAGGGGTGATAGGAGAGACAAGAGGGGTGATAGGAGAGACGAGAGGGGTGATAGGAGAGTATGGAGAGGTGATAGGAGAGACAGGAAGGGTGATAGGAGAGACAGGAGGGGTGATAGGAGGGACGAGAGGGGTGATAGGAGAGACAGGAGGGGGGATATGAATGGACAGGAGGGTTGATAGGAGGAATGGGTGATAGGAGATCCAGGAGAGACAGGGGGGGTGATAGGAGAGATGATAAAGGTGATAGGAGAGATGAGAGGGGTGATAGGAGAGATGAGAAGGGTGATAGTAGACACAGGAGAGACAGGAGGGGTGATAGGAGAGACGAGGGGGTGATAGGAGGAACGGGAGGTGTGATAGGAGAGAGGAGTGGTTATAGGAGAGACAAGGGGTGATAGGAGAGTATGGAGAGGTGATAGGAGAGACGAGAGGGCTGAAAGGAGGGACAGGAAAGGTGATTGGAGGGATGAGAGGAGTGATAGGAATGGACACGATGGGTGATAGGAGGGATGGGTGATAGGAGAGACGAAAGGGGTGAAAGGAGAGACAGGAGAAACAGGAGGGGTGATAGTTGCGACAGGAGGGGTGATAGGAGACAGGAGGGGCGATTGGAGAGACGAAAGGGGTGAAAGGAGAGACAGGAGAAACAGGAGGGGCGATTGGAGAGACGAGTGGGGTGATAGGAGAGACGAGTGGGGTGATAGGAGAGACAAGAGGGGTGAAAGGAGAGACGGGTGGGGTGATAGGAGAGACGAGTGGGGTGAAAGGAGAGACGGGAGGGGTGATAGGAGAGTTGTGAGTGGTGATTGGAGAGACGAGAGGGGTGATAAGACAGACGGAAGGGGTGATAAGAGCGATAGGAAGGGTGATGGGAGAGACAGGAAGATAGATAGGAAGGACGGTAGCAGGGATGTGTGATGTGAAATCACATGATTTCATGATAAAATGTTTTGGCAGTGAGGGTGTGTAATGTGAAAGACCTACACAAAGTGCCATCTAACTGAAGTGTCTGTATGCTCAGAGACAGTGATGCACTAAACAAACAATGTGTGACTATGTGCTCTTTGCCACCTGGAACACAACAATGGTTTCAGTTCTGTACCCTCCTCATAACCACCATTAACCACAAAAAAAATGGTTTTTATTCAATCTGAACATACCGGTTGATGTCTAAAAGAAACAATAGCAAAGCACTCGCCGCTACTGATTTGGTAGAGAAATGAGGTACAGGCCTGGAGAAATTCATGGACAGACCTATGGCTACTACAAGGACTGACCATCCATGATATAAACAAGTACAGTTTAACCATGTCTTGAGGCTATACAGTGTTAGTTTACATTTACATGTGTGGTGTGCATGTCTTCATTCACCCAGGTGTATGTATCTGTCTCCAGGTGCCACACACTGCAGTTAGGGGCGGGGCTTGGCTGATACACACCTTGCGTTGGGTCAGTCTACAAATCTCCATGATGTGTGAAGGTTGGTGTGCCCTGGGAGGATGGAATCTGAGATGGTTTCGGTTTTATTCAATTCCAGTGTGGCCTGCTGGTGTTTGTATGTGTAGTGGTGTGTGGGTAAAATCACTAGGGAAGCCCCCCCCCCCCCCCAAAAAAAAGCCATATTAAAATCTATGTGTTGTGATATTGCGTTGGTTGCTCTATAACCTGTTAATTCATCAACCTTGAGACTGTGATATATAGGCATAAGGCCGAGACAATAAGACACAGTGGCAGAATAAATTCAACCCCACCTTTGATTCATCACAAAACCGGATAACAACCTCTGTCCAGTGAGTCCATAAAGCATATTCCATGTACAGTAACAGACAGTTACATGGCCTACAGCATGGTCAAGCAAGTTCATGTTTTAGGACCACTAAACAACTAAACTACTATTGATTTAGAACCACAGAGAGTTACCGCAAGTCACAAAGAAAACAGGAGCTGCCTCCACTATTCCAGCACCATTTCAACTTCAACATTTCAACATCATCAAATCACCTCTGCTTAGTCTAATACGGTGACGACTAAAAGATTCTAAAAACAAATTTAGTCCAATCAACGAAAGTTAAATATGATGTGGCTGTACATGGTTCTGATTTGTGTGTGTTTGCGTGCGCGTTTATGCAAGTAGAAAAACATGTTGACTCACCCTACTTGTAGAGAATCGCCAATACCATCCTCCTCTCTTTCATGTTAATGAAACGGTCTATCACTCTGTCATACAGTACAGGCTTTTATTTTTTGTTGTCCTAGGCTACCTGGATAAAATGCTTGCTCGCTAGCCTAACTTCCATTCATGGATATCTTCAGCTAGTTAACATTAGCCTTCCACATCTAGCTACATATTGAACTTCCATCCAGGCACACAAAAATGTATGAGTTAATGGTTAGATCAGAATCACCATTATAGTCATTGGCCAGTACGGAGAATTAAGTACAACCACAAATCCAAATCCCTATCTCCATCCATGGCTAATTGAGGATAGGGTCCATTTTAGCTAGCTTGTAGGGTCACTAGCTTAATTTAGAGTGGCTACTGTAGCTAGCCGTTGGTAGGGTGAATAGCTAGCTTATTGTAAGGCCTTGTGGGGCCCACTGTAGGTCAAGAAATATAATCTGTTTTACAAGAAATGGTATTGGTCTTCAAATAAGTCACATGGTACCACAGTGGAGTGTCAGGAGGAGACTTTATAATCCTGACCACTCTTCCACTTCTCCTTTTCTTTCACCATACGTTCCTCTTCTCATCTTTCACTTTCCCTGTTGCTGTTGTGGAATATGCAAACTGTATGTCAAATTTAAAGAATATGCTGCATTAGCAGACTCAAGTCAGGGCCCGTATTTATCACGTCTCAGGAATGTATAACTATGGCAGGAACAAGAGGGGTGATAGGAGAGACAGGATGGGTGATAAGAGAGACAGGAGGGGTGATGGGAAAGACAGGAGGGGTGATGGGAGAGACAGGAGGGGTGATGGGAGAGACAGGAGGGGTGATGGGAGAGACAGGAGGGGTGATGGGAGAGACAGGAGGGGTGATGGGAGAGACAGGAGGGGTGATGGGAGAGACAGGAGGGGTGATAGTAGAGACAGGAGGGGTGATGGGAAAGACAGGAGGGGTGATGGGAGAGACAGGAGGGGTGATAGTAGAGACAGGAGAGGTGATGGGAGAGACAGGAGGGGTGATGGGAGAGACAAGAGGGGTGATGGGAGAGACAGGAGGGGTGATGGGAGAGACAGGAGGGGTGATAGGAGAGACAGGAGGGGTGATGGGAGAGACAGGAGGGGTGATGGGAGAGACAGGAGGGGTGATAAGAGAGACAGGATGGGTGATAAGAGAGACAGGAGGGGTGATGGGAAAGACAGGACGGGTGATGGGAGAGACAGGAGGGGTGATGGGAGAGACAGGAGGGGTGATGGTAGAGACAGGAGGGGTGATGGTAGAGACAGGAGGGGTGATGGGAGAGACAGGAAGGGTGATGGGAGAGACAGGAGGGGTGATGGGAGAGACAGGAGGGTTGATAGGAGAGACAGGAGAGGTGATGGGAGAGACAGGAGGGGTGATGGGAGAGACAGGAGGGGTGATGGGAGAGACAGGAGGGGTGATGGGAGAGACAAGAGGGGTGATAGTAGAGACAGGAGGGGTGATGGGAGAGACAGGAGGGGTGATAGGAGAAATGGGAATGGTGATAGTAGGGTCGGTGGCAGGTACGGGAGATTTAAAAATCACATGATTTCACGAGGATATGTTTCTGCAGTGAGAGTAGGGCTGGGTGATATGGCCTAAAACTCATATCTAGATTTTTAAATGTTCTCTCTAAATTAAAGGTCAAATACACTGCATTAAAACACAGTCAAAAATAATCTAATTAATTCAGAAGTTGTGATATTAAACCTAGGCTGAACATAGGCCTTCCACAACCATATGACCCACTAATTATTTAATTATTTGATCTAAATAGTTGTACCTGCTTTTTTTGCATTAATCATTGATCTGGCTTTCAGGTCTGTCTATAAAAATGCCCTTTTTGTAACAAATTTAACCAGAACCATGCATAACACACATTTATTAATAATGTAGCAAGCATTATGGGAAATTAACACCGGTCTCATAAACAATCTCTCAAGCACAAGACCACGTGCGAGTGAGCAGCCAGAAAATGTTATATTTGAAGTTTAGTTAACTTGGATCTAGGTATAATTTCACAAGCTCAGAATTCAGTTAACAAGGCAAACCGTTGAATTGTTATGAACACACCCTTCTGTCTCCAACTGTTTGAACAGCATGCTAGCCTGTCCACTTTGTTCACATGTTGAAATCAAGTGGCCTACCTTATTTCTCAGAATGAGAACGCGTTGCCAAGTCCTTATATAATTGTTATATGCTTATTGCACATTTATAAAACACAGACTAAACAGCTAGTATAACAATCTTTATTTGAGTAAAATGCTGCTAGCGATACGTGGTACCGTAATGCGCATGACAAACTGAGCATTCATTTTCCAGGATTAATGTTCATTGGTACATCTGTTTTAGTAGTGTCAGCTCTGCTTGATATTTGAGGAATCGAAAAATATATATATTTGACCTTTATTTAACTAGGCAAGTCAGTTAAAAACAAATTCGTATTTACAATGACGGCCTACAACGGCCAAACCAGAACGATGCTGGGCCAATTGTGCGGTGCCCAATGGGACTCCCGATCACGACCGGTTGTGATACAGCCCGGGATTGAACCACTGTGTGAGAGATTTGCGTCAATTCAAATCTGGTATCAGGACAAAATGTGATTGAGTCACCGAATATACTTTAAGTATTTTTATTAAACTCAAGCGATAAATGGTAAATGCAATTTTCGTATATACGGGTTCACTGTAACACCTTGCAGGGTAGAACAGGGAACTCTGGAATGTGCGCAAACAGCAGTTATTATACTATGACAGCCATAGTTCCAACCCGTCCGTTGGCCTATCACAGTAGAAGCTGAGCGTGGTTTAAACTTTGCTCAGCCTATCGCTGGCACTCAGACCGGTCCCAGTCTCTTGGTGCTCTCAGGTGTCCGCATCTGGTCTTTGGGTAGATTAGATCTGTCTTGTGCTGCTCCCCAGATGCTACACTCGAACAGTTCCTTTTATGGTATTGTCCAGTATTCTACCCTCCCTGGTTGGCCTGGAGATATGCACCCCTCCCATCTCCAGATTGACCACAGCTTTTATAGCATGTCACTCTATGTTGCTCAGTCTTTACACCCATACACACACACACACACAAACAATGCAGATGTAACAAAACAATATTAATCTTCATACAATATGGTAGCGGGCTATAGTACATAAACATAAATCCTAACAACTGATAGTGACGCCTTTATCAGTGTGATGCAGTGTCTTAGACTGCTGCGCCACTCTGGAGCCCCAGGGTTCTAAATGTTCACTTTTCCTCTATTACAGGTCAATAATGTCTCCATGTGTTTCAAGTGTCCATACGACCGATTATTTTGGACCAAACCTCAAATGCAAATTGCGAGTTGAAATCGTTTGTCAGAGGAAGAAGTGATCTCTCATCTTTGTAGTTGTGAGTGGTAGGTGGAGGGACTTGGGAGACAGAGGCAAAGCGAGAGGTTTCACTCTCGCCAAAAACTGTCCAAAATAAGCCCAATGCGTTTCTTTGCATTTATTTTTAACCTTGTCGCATGCCTTCCCGCCTTTGAGACAACAACTCCTATTTTTAGGGCGGAGACATGAGCATCTCGTCATTATATACATATCTCTGGTGTAAATGGGAAGGTGTGGATGGCTGAGCTCGTGCAGAGGTTTCTCTCACACCCCCTCTCCCTTGATTTAGCTAGCTAACTAGCATAATTAGCTGTACACTGGTCGAGATGGCTTGCTCGCATTGGTGTGCAGTTGTAACTTGCTTGTATAGCTAACTAACAAACAAACAAATATTTGCACTGTCAATTGAAGAAGCAGTGCCCAAGTCGCATCACATCATCCCTCAGCACTTGGAAAATCATATCAAGCGAATGGTTTTACGCACGCTCAGTTCTTGGGTCTCGAGCACTGCACGAGTGGAACTTTTGAAATGGAAGTTACGGAACTCCCTCGTGTGCTTCTGTTATGGGGAAAAGTCCTAAATTAAACTCTTGTGAAATGATGATTGTATGTAAGGGACTGCATACCAAACTAAAATGCCTTGTAACATGACATGTGATATTTAAAGAATTTTCAGTCACAGAATAAGTAGGTCAGGCTACATAAGATGTAGCATGACTGTCCATCTCCTTTACAGTAGGCATAATACTACCAATACAGCTCCCATTCCCTCCTCGGGAGCAGGATGAATGATGAATGACTAAGCATAAATAGTTCATATTCATTTCATAGTTACTTCATGGCACTGTAAATTAAAATGACACAAAAAAAACCACTTGACAATGTTGAATCCATCAGGTACTGTAAAATGAACAGTAAACAATGGCTGCTAAATTTCCTAAATATTGTATTAATGCTGTAAAAATATTGCTTTCGTGATTTGTGTATTTTCTTCATAAAAAATATACAGTATATATAAAACATTTATTAAACACTTTATTCAACTTTTGCACTGTTATACTTTAATAATTTCCAGTCCAGTGTCTTTCTGTACAAACCCAACCCATAGTAAATGGCAGCTTAAAAAAAAAAAAAAAACACATTACTGCAATGTGAAGTCCAAACCATAATTCTACTCTTCGAACACATAATTCTACTCTTGTGTTAGCGCAAAATAGTTCGCTGAATCATCCAGATATGCGTGCAACGAAAGTTCAACATTCACCTTCTGCTACCATTTCTGTCAACCCGTTTACGCATACAGTTTGACGCATACATTCGATAAATCCAACGTATGCACCACACAGAACGCACTGCAACTGCCTCTGCAAGGCAATGCTGCAAGGCAAACGCAGCGTTCCATTGGAAATTAATGTTCTTCTGGGGTACCAACACGCCAAACACAGTCGGTGTGTTTGAAGCGATAGCCTACAATCTAATTAACATAATTTAATTCCCCATCAAAATCAGCCTGTTTATGCTAGAGAGATTTTTTTGTTGTTGCCTGGGCTGCACCATGATTTACAAGAAATCACCTGACTAGAAAGCAACTTTCTTACGCCCCACAGTGCTATAAAACGTCGGTTGCATCTCCAATTGTAGACATACGACTCTAGATACCCAGCTCAACAGGCAGGCAAAGGTAAGGACGTCTATAAAGTTACTAATACAAGACATAAGCCTGAACCACATTCTTTTTGCATGTTTTGATGAAACAAATGAGTGTTCTTTCCAAATGGACATTAACAAAATGAAGAATGACTAAGTTTATTACTTGTGAAACGTTTTATTTTACAACAATTCATTTTATACAAATTCTTCTATAATAGGTTTATTGTAACGATAGAGTAATTAATGAATACATGTCATTTGTAAATGAATGCATTATTATGTCAGCATTATGATGTAGGCATTATGATGTAGGCGTTATGATGTAGGCGTTATGATGTAGACGTTATGATGTAGGCGTTATGATGTAGGCGTTATGATGTAGGCGTTATGATGTAGGCGTTATGATGTAGGCGTTATGATGTAGGCATTATGATGTAGGCGTTATGATGTAGGCGTTATGATGTAGACGTTATGATGTAGGCGTTATGATGTAGGCGTTATGATGTAGGCGTTATGATGTAGGCGTTATGATGTAGGCGTTATGATGTAGACGTTATGATGTAGGCGTTATGATGTAGGCGTTATGATGTAGGCGTTATGATGTAGGCGTTATGATGTAGGCGTTATGATGTAGACGTTATGATGTAGGCGTTATGATGTAGGCGTTATGATGTAGGCGTTATGATGTAGACGTTATGATGTAGACGTTATGATGTAGGCATGCACATTCCTAAAACGGGACTAATATGGACTTATTACACACACTACACTTCAATTGATTTCTGCCAATGAATTCTATAATTTTTCTGCCTGCACTATAAAATCTCTCTTACCTTTTTTAAAGCTAGAATCCTTAATTGAAACGTTAACAAAGCGTCCTCTTCACCCCTGATGCTAAAAAGCTAAGGGCTGGAGCTGGAGAAATGTAAGCACTCTCAAATTCATAGACTGAGATATGGATCGACTGAGATTTAGGGTGGATTGCACCAACATGGACTAACTGAGTTAATAAATCAAGCTTTATATATTAATCTTGTTGCACCAAACTTTAAACCTAGTTTTAAATTACTCCTAATTGTAATCGTTCTTCTAAACTAAGCTTGTTTTACTTTAAACTAAGATCACATTTTATCTTGTTACTCCATTGTTTTTAAATCAAATTTAAATGGAGTTTAGGGATTAAATCTAAACTGGTTGAGGTTGAAGTTAATCAAATGTCAGTGTAAGTGTTGTATTTTTCGTGTAATAAGGTTTTTTGCTCATGTGGCCTCATGTATTGTCAACTAGCCAGCTAACTAATTTGACAAAATAATGTATTTAATCAGCCTGAACTGAAAACTCACAGGTTTGGTGCTGGTTTGTTTCAATAGAAATTTAATTTGAACATATTGCTTTAGTGAATGCATTCTAGTTTTTATTAATTTAATTAGGCAAGTCAGTTAAGAAAAAAATCTTATTTCCAATGACGGCCTAGGAACACCTTGTTCAGGAGCAGAACTACAGATGTTTACTTGTCAGCTCGGGGATTCGATCTTGCAACCTTTCAGTTACTAGTCCTTTCAGTTACTAGTCTTACTATCCCTAGTAAGCTGGTGTTTTGAGGGTGTATTATTAGCCACTAATAGACTGGTTTTACTCACAACGTTCTATACAAGCTGGGAGAGAAGGTAATGTCATGGAGGTTCAGGTGGCCTATGCAGACAGTTGTATACTCAACAAAATAAACAATCGATTAGCTGATTAGTATGCTGTCGCATTGAACATTTATTTAATCATCTGCAATGTTTGAATTCCCAACTTTAATTACTGAATAAGTCATTACATTATTGTCAGCAGTCTAACAATGGCAGCATTGTTATACCGTGTTTAGCTTTGTGAAATGTTAGGCTTAACATGAGAAAATTACAACCAAATAGGCCTAGCAATAAACATGTATCTATTAGCTAAAGCAAAGCTAGGCCCTGGCACCACCGAAAGCCTTAGTCGATTTGATAGGCATGTTGAAATGTAAGAACCATGGACGGTGGTCAGTAGTCTATAATTCATTGAATGTGAGGTTGGGCTGGTGTCGCCTACTGGTTAAATTCCTGTCTCTTTTTGCACGAATTAAGTAGCACATAAATTCGTGTATTTTCGAACGATTTGAACCACAAAAAAATGCACAAAATTAACGAAATCTGCTGAAATACATTTTGTACATTTTTATCCCTCTCAAACTTACTTCAATATAACAAAAATTGGCTTATAGTAAACACAATAAAGAACAACGCTAAATTGACCGCTAATTTGATCTGAAACTTGGACAAATTGAAGAAAGAAATGTGCGAAAGAGCAAAGGGAGGAGAAGGCAGTTGCTAGCTGACCACTCATACATCGGAGAAAACCGCCACCTGACTCCTCAGGAGAAGACATGGAGGAATCTGGACATTCGGCTGATTCTGAAAATCCAGTCAATAGTCCCGCACCCAAAAAGACACAGAAATAATTGTCTTTGCGCGAACTCCAGGTCAACATAATCGATGCTGTCTCTGCAAAGATAAACGAAAGAGCCGATGGTCTGGAGAAAATGATATGCGAAAACACATCAAAAATCAGCAAACGGAGCGTTCTAGTTTTGAATTGTGGTGTTATGGTTTACAAGTTAAGACTTCTGTTAATACATATACATGAAGCAACTTTTTATAGAGAGGGTAGAGTTGAGATTGCATAGTATTTTTCTTTCTGTTCTATATGGACTTGAAGTTTATGTCAATCAATGCCAGGGGGATACGAAACCTGTTGAAGAGAAAAGTTATTTTTTTTTTTTGTAAGGACTGCAACGCAGATCTTGTATTCGTTCAAGAAACACATTCATGCAAAGAGGACTATAATTATTGGATAAATCAGTGGGGCAGCGAAACACTTCATTCAGTCTCATTTACCGCCCTTAAAAAAAAAATTGCTCAAATGGCTGACTTGCTTAAATAAATATGGTTTCTATTGACTCCTTGTGGATTTGTGTAACTGGCTAAGAACCATATTCTCCTTCAATAATAACGAATGCCGACCTGAGTTGTGACTTTTGAACCATACACCAACAATATTACATGTATGTTCAGTAAATTCATCATGCTTGTTCTTATATCATTAACACAGCTCTGAGTATAAGCAAGTGCAGGCAAACGAGCTGCGACGAGGTAGAACCTATTGATTCAGCACTTTCAAAATGGACAGAGACAGATATATTAGTTCAGATACATTCAGCAAGATGTTGAGTTAACTTTACTCTTCCTTAAGTCACCATACAGAGAGAGAGATGCGGTTAGCCTACCATTTTAAGTATTTTATTAGACCTATGTGGACTAAAAAGGAAGGGAAATGCAACCACGAGGATCCACTTTGCGCAAACAAAACGAATCTTGCAACATCAACCGGAATTACATGTTTGTATTACTGAACATTTTGTTGAACAAAAATATTTGAACGGGAAGAGACTGTCACTGGCAAACATAGTTACAGACACAACAACATTATATTGTATCCCCTCCTCCTGGAGAAAAGCACATGAGGTAATTATAATATACAAAGTAAGCAAAAAAAAGAAAATGTAATGTATCATTCCAACATTGCCTAAAATGATGAATAAGACACTAATGCGATAGACCTATATATGCAATATAACAATGGAGATGTACAAACTATGGCGTATGGGAACAATGAGCAGATAAAAGGCAAGCCATAATTTCAATTAAGACTGACGTCAACATGCCTATTTGTTCAGCACTTTTAAATAGCAACAGAATTCAGAACATGGGCCGTTCTTACAGTATTACCTGTACCCAACCACAACCCCCATGGATCACTTCCTCATGTTCTCCGTCTAGAATGACCTCTTGGAGAAGAGATATTCTTATTTATTTATTTTTACGGAAAGCCAGGGGCTATCTCCAACTCTCAGACATAATTTACAAACGAAGCATGTGTGTTTAGTGACTCCGCCAGATCAGAGGCAGTGGAGATGACCAGGGATGTTATCTTGATACGTGTGTGAATTAGACCCTTTTCCTGTCCTGCTAAGCATTCAAAATGTAACGAGTACTTTTGGGTGTCAGGGAGAATGTATGGATTAAAAGGTAAATTATTTTCTTTAGAAATGTAGTGAAGTAAAAGTACAAGTTATCAAAAATATAAATAGTAAAGTACGGATACCCCCAAAAAACTACTTAAGTAGTCATTTAAAGTATTTTTTACTTAAGTACTCTACACCACTCTCTTGTGTGTGCCTCTTCCTGGTCTCATCCCAGCATTGATGTCAGAGAACCCTTTGAAACCACAGACTCATCAGTTGTAGCGTAGATCTCTTTTCCATCTTCAGATTCATTGGCAAACACCTTCTGCGTCGACATTTTGAAAAGCTCCTGTTTGTTATTAGGGTTTCTGAGAAAGTCAGAGAACTTCCATGGAAGTTGGTTGTCTCACCAACTTGAGTCTTTTAGACTATCTTCTTTGTATGTGTCCCACCTACTATTGATTATATTGCAGTTTTTCAACTGGTGCTCTACCCAAGGCAGAAAGACTACTGCTATATTCGCCAAATGTGGCAACTTTGTATGTAGGCAAGGAACGGACAATGACAGTTCCATCAATGGCGTTTCCGTTATTTTGGCAGTTACCTGTAGAAAACATCATTGTTTATTTGCTTAGAGTTTGTATTTTATAGACAAAACATATTAGTCTAAGAAGCAATGAGAGACTGAAAATGTAGCTTTATAGTTGTTCTGTAAGATCACACTTCTCTCTACAGTAACAACATTTTATTTTTCATCCAACAGAGACCCTGATTACTCTGGTTGGAAAGACTGTTCCTTTGAAAAGCTTGACAGCACTCCAAAACCCAAACATGACTGGTGAGTACTTAGTCTACAAGACAGAGATACATCGGTTTATTTGTTTGATGCATTTTCACAAAATAATGTTTTATTACATTATTAATACATTTTAATAAAATGAATGTAGGCTTGAAACTTCATTTATAGATAATGTCCTTGTTAATTTGCTAACAGTTAATATTCTATAAACCATCAATGTTTAAGAAGTAATGTAATACTGATCATATTCAGTAGCTGTTCTGTAAGATGACCAAACAGAAAGAACATCAACACCAGACTTCTTTCTACAGTAACAAAATGTCTTTCTTATCCAACAGAACAAAATAAAGAGGTCCGGATTGTTCTGGTTGGGAAGATTGGATCTGGGAAGAGCGCAACAGGAAACGCCATCCTGGGGAGAAAAGCGTTTGAATCCAAAATGTCTGCTATTTCTGTGACATCCTCAAGTAAAAAGAAAAGAGGAGAGGTGGGAGGGCAACATGTAGCTGTCATCGACACACCTGGCTTGTTTGACACCAAGTTAACACAGGAGGAGGCACTGAAAGAGATCTCACAGTGCCTGCTTTTCTCCGCTCCTGGTCCCCATGTGTTCCTGGTTGTGCTCAAGCTGGGAGGATTCACTGAAGAGCAGCAGGAAATTGTGAAGATGATCCAGAAACTATTTGGTGATGAAGCATCGAAATACACCATGGTTGTCTTCACACATGGAGACCTTCTTGATGATGTAACAATTGAAGACTTCCTGCATGGAAATCCCAAACTGGAAAGTTTCATTGCCAAATGTAATGGGGGATATCATGTCTTCAAAAACAAAGATCAGAATTCCTCCCAGGTCCCTGAGCTGCTTGAGAAGATAAACAAGATGGTGAAGATGAATGGAGGAAGCCACTACACCACTGATATGTTCCAGGAGGCTGAGAGAGCGATTGAAGAGGAGAAGAACAGGATCCTGAGAGAGAATGAAGAGAAGATACGCAGAGAGAGGGAAGAACTGAAGGCAAAGTTTGAAGGAGTGTGTCTAAGAGAAGAAGTAGAGAAGCTGGGGATAAAACAGGAAAGAGAAGCTAGAAAGAATGCTGAGTATGTAAACCACATGGGCACAGGTGCTGGAATTGGAGCGGCTTTGGGAACAGTTGGAGGCCCAATTGGTATATCAGTTGGTGCAGCAGTGGGAATTGCAGTGGGAGCTGGAGTAAATGTATGCAATACTCAATGAGAGTCCATAGCTAACAGTGCTGTACCTTCTACAAGTTGTTTGACTTCATTACTTGATATTGAAAGCTTCCTCTATATACACACAGAGTTAACAAATCATTTGAAACACCTTCCTAATATTGAGAACTGATAGAGAATGAAGAGAGTGAAAGTTGGCCTTGCCTTTTCTATCAATGTGGAAATGGTCCTAAACACACAGGAAGACGGCAAATTTAAACTAAATGTTAGCTAAATCTGTTGCAACGTATCACTTCTCACTTCTGAGTCTTGTGTTTTGTCGTTCATTGTCTCTGTTCAAATCAACTTTAAAAAAACAAATAAATAGAGTCTACTGTTATTGTAGCCGACATTAAGAATGATACTCAGGGGGTTGATGAACAAATATTCAGCTGTTTTTGTTATTGTGTTTTACTGATCACAAGAAAAGGTTGTTGTATTGAGTTAGATTTTATCAGGAGTAACAGACACCTGAAAAAGATGGGAGGCACTCACTAATACAGTATTACTTAGATGTATTATTAACACTCACTACTCAAGTATTACTTAGATGTATTATTAACACTCACTAATACAGTATTACTTAGATGTATTATTAACACTCACTAATACAGTATTACTTAGATGTATTATTAACACTCACTACTCAAGTATTACTTAGATGTATTATTAACACTCACTAATAAAATATTATTTAGAAGTATTATTAACACTCACTAATAAAGTATTACTTAGATGTATTATTAACACTTGCTAATAAAGTATTACTTAGATGTATTACTTAACACTCGCAATGGACTATTTCAGCCATCAAGCATTTCCCTTTTGGACATAATGTCATTAATTACATCATCTATGTTATAATTCTGTATTGTGTTGTTCTTATGACCTCACAGATCCATTGTTCTCATAATTGAAAGAAAGCCTCATTATCCACTACGCACCACAGTCAATATATTCCCTCATGTTGCATGAACTTAAACTTGATGCATTACTGACACTTTCAAGTCAACACAAAAGTGTCTAGAGGGCAGGGAGTTCTAATGCAAAGACCCATTTTCTATGAAATCATGTGACTTAGGCTGCTACACACTCAAAGAGATGGCAGCATAACAGGAAAGATAGAACTAAAGGGGAAGTAACATTTCTGCAGAAGAGGTGGGAATGTGGTGTATAAATGGTCTTCTTCAAATCTCTGTGCTTTGTGTAGAAGTTTTTTTCACCACCGCTAATAGTAGCAATTGTGGTGGTGACAGGGGCAGGAAGTTGAAATGTAAGATCATGTGACTTAAGCTGCACTTATAGTGGTATGTCATATTATCAGAATATATTGTTTCTGTTCACACACATTTTGGGTCAAATTGTTTAATCAACCAAACGACCAATAAACCACTGATTGCTGTAAACAGGCAACAATATCCTGACCCACTTAATCAACATGAATATAATAGCCTCAGGTGATCCCCCGGTCAAACACACACAACCAGACATTGATTGATTGATTGATTGATTGATTGATTGGAGACAGCTTGTTTCAATTACAGAACATGTCCTACCTGCAGCAACACTGGCGGATATTGCTGGAAATACCAGTAAAAGCACTGTGTCTCTATTGCCTCTCAAACAGCAGGGCCCCATTTGTCTCTGTTCAAAAGTAGTGCAAAATATAGGGAATAGAGTGTCTTTTCAGACACAACCAGTCAGTCAGCCTCAACAGGAACAATCAGCCTTATAAAACCAAGAGTGCAGCATACAGTAATTGTGTGTCACACAACAGTATCTATTGTTGGGTTAGCTGTCACTCAAACTTTAACTGATTAACCTTCTTACATGTCTTAAATAGTATGTTGTTCAGCCAGTGTCCACCTGGTGTCTTCTCACAGCCGCTAGAGTCCTCCTGTCCTGCTATTCACATTACTGAATGTTAAGTGTAGTACTTGGAGGTACACATATATACACTGTGGAATATACTGCATAGTGTGGGGAGATATAGGTAACAAGTTACAGTATTGGGTTGTGGGTATAATAATCCAATAAACTCTGAACAAATTGCTCAGATAATTGTTATACTTACATGTTTTCAATACCAATTATTAATAGACATATTGGTTATTAGTCAACTTGCTTTTGTCTTGATTAGTTTGCTACTGATTAATATCAGGATCTAACAAATGTGGTTTGGAATGACCAAATGATTTAAATGGAACACAATGTATTATAGTATTGTGCAAGTTGGCATATGTTCTTATTCAATTCAAAATAAACATAGAAAATGTTCTACTCCGAAGTATTGTTGCGTTGTGTTATTCTGAATTGTGTCCATACTTTTTTTAAAATTAGTCATCTCAGGGATCATACTCATGTACAGTACCAGTCAAAAGTTTGCACAAACCTACTCATTCAAGGGTTCTTCTTTATTTTTACTATTTCTACAATGTGGAATAATAGTGAAGACATTAAAACAATGAAATAACACATACAGTTGAAGTCGGAAGTTTAAAACTCGTTTTTCAACCACTCCACAAATTTCTTGTTAACAAACTATAGTTTTGGCAAGTCGGTTAGGACATCTACTTTGTGCATGACACAAGTCATTTTTCCAACAATTGTTTACAGACAGATTATTTCACTTATAAATCACTGTATCACAATTCCAGTGGGTCAGAAGTTTACATAAAGTAAGTTGACTGTGCCTTTAAACAGCTTGGAAAATTCCAGAAAATTATGTCATGGCTTTAGGAACTTCTGATAGGCTAATTGACATCATTTGAGTCAATTGGAGGTGTACCTGTGGATGTTTTAAGGCCTACCTTCAAACTCAGTGCCTCTTTGCTTGACATCATGGGAAAATCAAAAGAAATCAGCCAAGACCTCAGAAGAAAAATTGTAGCCCTCCACAAGTCTGGTTCATCCTTGGGAGCAATTTACAAACTCCTGAAGGTACCACGTTCATCTGTACAAACAATAGTACGCAAGTATAAACACCATGGGACCACGCAGCCGTCATACCACTGAGGAAGGAGACGCGTTCTGTCTCCTAGAGATGAATGTACTTTGGTGCGAAGGAAAATCAATTCCAGAACAGCAAAGGACCTTGTGAAGATGCTGGAGGTCTAACATTTTTCTTCTGAGGTCTTGGTTGATTTCTTTAGAGTTTCCCATGATGTCAAGCAAAGAGGTGTTAAGTTTGAAGGTAGACCTTGAAATATATCCACAGGTACACCTCCAATTGACTCAAATTATGTCTACTTGGTTACACTGGAGGGCAATTGCACGCTCCCTCAAAACTTGAGACATCTGTGGCATTGTGTTGTTTGACAAAACTGCATATTTTAGTGGCCTTTTATTGTCCCCAGCACAAGGTGCACTTGTGATATGCCACACCTGTCAGGTGGATGGATTATATTGGCAGAAGAGAAATGCTCACTAACAGGGATGTAAACAAATGTGTGCACTAAATTTAAGAGAAATACTATTTTTGTGCATATGGAAAATGTCTGGGATGTTTTATTTCAGCTCATGGGACCAACACTTGACAGGTTGCATTCATAATTTTGTATTGTAAGAATTTATGGGTTATTTATGAACATTTTCTTTCTGTAGTAAAATATATTCATCATACAGTATTCAAAGGACTGTATATACTTATTCAAACAAGTTGTTTTAATCTTTAATCAAGTGTTACGCAACTAGCAAAACAAGAATAATTTGTATTCTTGTCATTGTCTGGTTAGTCTTTCAGGTCTTTGAACTGTTATAGGTTAATGTGTAACAGTAACGTGCTCAAATGTTGACTGTTGTTGGGGTCACCTGTCACATCTACTCCCGCTGACCAGCTCCGGCACTCGACTTCGCAGGTCTACTAACCACTGGTCCAGGCAGTCCATCTTCACGCACACCTGGCAACCCATCTTACACACACCTGGCAACCCATCTGTACGCACACCTGTGTCTCATCATCAGTCACACCTGGACTTCCTTACTCAGTTTACTTACCCTTTATATAGCACTCTTTTGTCATCAGGTAGTATTGTTTGTGTTTCCATGTCAGACGCTTCTCTTGTTTTGTATCGGTCCATGTTCGTTATTATTAGACTCACTAACTGCACCTGATTCCTGACTCCCTGCGTCTAATGCACATTTGTGGCCTGCTGGAGGTCATTTTGCAGGGCTCTGGCAGTGCCCCTCCTTGCACAAAGGCGGAGGTAGCGGTCCTGCTGCTGGGTTGTTGCCCTCCTACGGCCTCCTCCACGTCTCCTGATGTACTGGCCTGTCTTCTGGTAGCGCCTCCATGCTCTGGACACTACGCTGACAGACACAGCAAACCTTCTTGCCACAGCTCGCATTGATGTGCCATCCTGGATGAGCTGCACTACCTGAGCCACTTGTGTGGGTTTTTCCAGCCAAAGAGAGCAGTAACAAAAAGCAGAAATAGAGATAAAATTAATCACTAACCTTTGATGATCTTCATCAGATGACACTCATAGGACTTCATGTTACACAATACATGTATGTTTTGTTCGATAAAGTTCATATTTATATCCAAAAATCTCAGTGTCAAGTGTTATGTTCAGTAATGTTGTGCCTCAAAAACAAAAGGACCATTTGTGATGTTTATGGGACATATTGGAGTGCCAACAAAAGAATTTCGTCAAAGGTAAGGCATGGTTTATATTTTATTTCTGCGTTTTGTGTCATACTTGCAGTGATGAAATATGCTTCTCTCTTTGTTTACTTTTGTGCTATCATCAGATAATAGCATCTTATGCTTTCGCTGAAAAGCTTTTTTGAAATCTGACATGTTGGCTGGATTCACAACGAGTGTAGCTTTAATTTGATATCTTACATGTGTGATTTAATGAAAGTTTGATTTTTATATCATGTTATTTGAATATGGCGCGCTGTATTTTCCCTGGCTATTGGCCGGTGGGATGTTTGCATCCCACCTGCCCCAAAGAAGTTAATGCAACCGCTGTGTAAGATTTCAAAAAAGCATTACAGCAAAAGCACACCATGCAATAATCTGAGTACAGCGCTCAGGCACCAAAACAAGCCATACAGATACCAGCCATGTTGTGGAGTCAGTAAAAGTCAGGAACAGCGTTATAAATATTCACTTACCTTTGATGATCTTCATCAGAATGCATTCCCAGGAATCCCAGTTCCACAATAAATGTTTGTTTTGTTCAATAAATTTCATCTTTATGTCCAAATACCTCCTTTTTGTTAGCGCGGGCACTAAGTCCAGACGAAAAGTCAAAAAAGTTCCATTACAGTTCATAGAAACATGTCAAACGATGTATATAATCAATCTTTAGGATGTTTTTATCATAAATCTTCAATAATGTTTCAACCGGACAATTCCTTTGTCTTTAGAAATGAAAAGGATTGGAGCTCGCGCTCATGGCCGCACGCGAGACTTAGCTCAAGGCTTTCAGCCATACCCCTAGTTCAAACAGCTCTTATTCGCCGCCCTTTCATAGAAGAAGCCTGAAACAACGTTCTAAAGACTGTTGACATCTAGTGGAAGCCTTCGGAAGTGCAATCTGACCCAATTTACACTGTATATTGGATAGGCAATCACTTGAAAAACTACAAACCTCAGATTTCCCACTTCCTGGTTGGATTTTTCTCAGGTTTTCACCTGCCATATGAGTTTTGTTATACTCACAGACATCATCCAAACAGTTTTAGAAACTTCAGAGTGTTTTCTATCCAAATCTACTAATAATATGCATATCTAAGCTTCTGGGCCTGAGTAGCAGGCAATTTACTCTGGGCATGCTTTTAATCCGAACGTGAAAATACTGCCCCCTATCCCAAACAGGTTGACATCGGGCCAATGCCGATGTTGGCATTTTTAGCTAATATCGTCCGATTCTGATATGCTCACCAATATATCGTGCATCCCTACTATGCTCCTATAAACCAATGAGGAGATGGGAGAGGCAGGACTTGCAGGGCTTAAAGTGTCACCGATAGAACCAAGTTCTATTTTAGAGCCTGGCTATGCAGACGCTCGTTGACGTGCGCAAGCAGTGTCGATGCAATGATTGAATAACATGTATGTGCAAATGTATTTTGCAACGGACGGTGTGGTCAGCATGTTAGACTGAGAGTCTAATGCATTAAATGTCCATTGCACTGCACACAATTGAAATGATGCATGCCAAGATAGACCAGAGAAAAGAGACTGTTGATATTGCAACCACACAAGTCAAACGGCGGTTCACCAGTATGAACAAAATTGAAAGATCTTTTATGTTCCAGCCCTGAAGAACTGTTGTCTGCTAAAGATTATAATCAGTTTGCATCTGCCAATTTATTGTCTGTATCCAGACGTCCCCAGAGCTTCGTATACAGTTAATCTATTTCCATAAGGTGTTGAGGCCAGCAATTAAGCAGAATGAGATCAAATAAAATTTGTTACAGAACTGCTGTATTTGAAGCACAATTCCCTCCCCAGTTTCCCTGATGTTGCTACGGCAATTTAGCTCTTATTAATATCCCTTAATATCCCTAACTGTCACTTCTGTGGAGAGATCCTTTTCTAAAGTAAAACTCATAAAGGCCTGAAACCTGAACCTACAGACCGTGGTGAAAACATTTGATTACTAAAGGACACCAGGGAAGTCTCTCAAACTGGATTGAATTTACCTTGAATATTGCAGCCCATTTGTGTAGGCTGTTAGCCATATAAAACCTGCTGAGGTCAACAATACATAGTGGCTGATTTTATCCTCAAGCCGACTACTTTTTTCATCAGTGTAAGACTATATGATATGTATTATTTTTCTTTTAACCTGTCTAGGACGGGGTTCCGCTAGCGGAACTCCTCCCACATTCCACTGAAAAGGCAGAGCGCGAAATTCACAAAAAAAATATTTTTTAAATATTTAAATTTCACACATTAACAAGTCCAATACAGCTAATGAAAGATACAGATCGTGTGAATCCAGCCAACATGTCCGATTTTTAAAATGTTTTACAGGGAAGACACAATATGTAAATCTATTAGCTAAACACCTTAGCAAAAGACACCATTTTTTCTTTGTCCACCAACACCACTAGCTATCACCAATTCGGCCAAATAAAGATATTGATAGCCACTAACCAAGAAAAAACCTCATCAGATGACAGTCTGATAACATATTTATGGTATAGGATAGGTTTTGTTAGACAAATGTCCATATTTCAGGTAGAAATCATAGTTTACAATTGCACCCACCATCACAACTCGACTAGAATAAATACATAGAGCAACGTGTATTACCTAATTACTAATCATAAAACATTTCGTAAAAATACACAGCATACACTAATCGAAAGACACAGATCCTGTGAATACAGACAATATTTCAGATTTTCTAAGTGTCTTACAGCGAAAACACAATAAATCGTTATATTAGCATACCACATGTGCAAACATTACCAGAGCATTGATTCTAGCCAAAGAGAGCGATAACGTAAACATCGCCAAAATATATAAATTTTTTCACTAACCTTCTCAGAATTCTTCAGATGACACTCCTGTAACATCATATTACAACATACATATAGAGTTTGTTCGAAAATGTGCATATTTAGCCACCAAAATCATGGTTAGACAATGACAAAAGTAGCCCAGCTGGTCAGAAAATGTCGTGCGCCATATTAGACAGTGATCTAGTCTTATACATAAATACTCATAAACGTGACTAAAAAAATATAGGGTGGACAGCGATTGATAGACAATTTAATTCTTAATACAATCGCTGAATTACATTTTTTTTATTATCCTTACTTTTCAATACAGGTTGCGCCAAGCGAAGCTACATCTAACAAAATGGCGGCATAAGCGATTAACATTTTTCGACAGAAACACGATTTATCATAATAAATTGTTCTTACTATGAGCAGTTCTTCCATCAGAATCTTGGGCAATGAATCCTTTCTTGGGTCTAATCGTCTTTTGGTCGAAAGCTGTCCTCTTGCCATGTGGAATTGCCCACTACGTTCGGCATGAACTGGAAACGTGCCCAGAGGTGCAAAGTGTCTCAGAAAGAAATGCGTCAAAATCGCACTAAACGGATATAAATTGCTATAAAACGGTTTAAATTAACTACCTTATGATGTTTTTAACACCTATAACGAGTAAAAACATGACCAGAGAAATATTACTGGCTAAACTAAAGCTTGGAAAAAGAGCAGGTCCGTGTCCACCTTGCATCAGGCGCAGCTGGAAAAGGGACACTACCTACACGTTGTGCTGTTTTATAGAGGCTCTGATTGCGCAATCGACTCCATTCAAAGCGTCATCACGTACTGACATCCAGGGGAAGACGTAAGAAGTGTCTGTTTCTCCATAGCATTTACAGGCACCTTTAAACTGACTCCAGATCAGGGGCCAAGATGTCTGAAATCTGACTCCATGTCAGGGAAAGTGCTGTAGAATGAGTTCTGGTCCACTCAGAGACAAAATTTCAACGGCTATAGAAACTAGAGAGTGTTTTCTATCCAATAATAATAATAATATGCATATTGTACGAGCAAGAATTGAGTAGGAAGCCGTTTAAAAATTACACGTTTTCCAGAAAAAGTGACAACAGCACCCCCTATCCTCATGAGTTAAACATCTAAACACTGTATATTCTGTAGCTATATTCTGCATAATTTTGAGGGTGGACTGACTGTATTATTTGTCATTAATAGACTGGTTTTATGTACAACTTTCTATCCAAGCTGGAAGGGAGCGTGATGTCATGAAGGTTTGGGTGGCCTATATAGCACATTTGTGCATATATAAAAACAATCTATTGGTATCTGATAAGTATGCTGTTTAGCTTTGTGAAATGTTAGGCTTAACATGAGAAAATTAGTAAATAGGCCTACCAATAAACAGTTATCCATTAGCTAAAGCAAAGGTTAGCCCTGGCACAGCAGAAGGCCTATCATCGATTTAATAGGCATGTCCCAATTTCCGCACCATGGACAGTGGTCGGTAGGCCATATTACTAGTACATTGTTATTTTAGGGAGGGGGAGAAAGCCTTAAGCCAGTGTCTGTGACCTAGCAAAGTATTTTTTTAACAATGCAGATACAAACATGACATTTGTTACAGACATTCCTCAGACGTAATGAAAACAAGGGGATCCCATTTCAAGTGTAACCAGGAAGCAAGTTATTGTGTACAATCTAAATGGCTGCCGTAATAGCTGGTTTTTGATCAATAAAAACTGTTATAACAGATCAAATCCTGGTACAAACATTCCTCAGATTATATGAAAACATCCTAGAAGGGGTACTCATTTAAAAACGTACCAAAATGTCCGCCAACGGAGATGGCAATGAATCCATAGTCATATTTAAAACAGCTTCTGACGTAACATTTCCACACAAAATGACATCATGTCATGCAACAAACGTATTCCTTAAATTCTGATTAGTGAAGAAAAAAAATACTTAGGGTCCTGGTTCACATAATGCAGGACCGGCACCTGAACGAATCAGATGGACAGCCATTTGATTTCCATGAAGGGGCACCTTTTTTCCCCACGGGACCTCCTTTGTGTTTTAAATGGGTTTTATAGTAAAAACATGTCATTTAACTCTGAACATGTATTCCCTTATAATGTGGAATGAACACAGCAAGTCATGATGTTTTCATCTGATTGTCAAACAAATCACTTAAAAAAGTACAGTAGGTTACCTTCACACGTTTGTCGCTCGCTTGGATGCTTTATCTGAGTTTGATGCGTGTTTCTGTCGGCACACGTTTGTCAAATAAATAGATTTCATTTGGATGGTCAAGGAGGTGGGGCGGGCCAGACCCCATAAGGCCTGCCCATAACTCCGAGCCTGAGTGCATGACATTCCAGCATCCTGGCATCGATACAACCAAGAACAGAGAACACTTTTACTGCCACACATCAGGAGTTCTCTGCAAGCTTGGTCAGCCTCTGGTAAGAGTGTCATCAAAGGTGTCCAGGAATCAACTGGTTTAGTCCGTCCAGTACTTTCTGGTGAAAGTGCCGATTGGATGGTTTTCAGACTTGTTGATGAAATGCCTGTTTGGTACAGTGCTCTGTTTGAATGTTTGCAGCAGTACAGACTGTGATGTTCTCCATCTAGATTGACCTATTAGAGAAGAGCTTCTTCCTCAGATCATTGACACAATCTAGGCTGGTTGTCTCGTCATAGAGAACACAGGTATCTCTCAAACAATGTGAAAGTGGACAAATCCAGATCATGATGTTGAAATGGTTCAGCTGCCATGGAATCAAGGCATCAGTCACCTCTGGGCATTTCCATGTAAAAGGACCCATGAGCACCAACGTGAAGTTCATAGGATATAAAATAAATGGTGCTTAAATAAATTCAGTAGTTCTAAACCTGCCACTGCCTCCTGCCTACTCCGCTCTACACTAGTGACAAGGTGCTTCAACAAAGTACTGAGTAAAGAGTCTGAATACTTATGTAAATGTGCTATCAGTTTATTTTTTATACATTTTCAAAAATGTAAAAAAAACAGTTTTTGCTTTGTCATTATGGAGTGTTGTGTGTACAGTCAATTGATGGTGGAAAAAAACAATATCATCCATTTTAGAATAAGGCTGTAAAGTAACAAAATGTGGGGGAAAAATCAAGGGGTATGAACACTTTCTGAATGCACTGTATATACAGACACATAATGATGATACTTACAGTAACAATGGTAATCAGAAGAGCCTTGAATGTAGAGGAAGGCTTCTAGTAGAAACAGAGGCCCTGTCCAGATACAACCCCTAACTAGCCCCTTCCTATAGGCCCTGGTGGAGGTCTGAGAGGATTGGACAGGTTTAAGCAATATGGTGAAATTCCACCTATCAGAGGGCAAGGTGGAGCTATCACTATATTGATTCATCCTATCAAGTCCTCTCAGAGCTCTACAAGTGTCTAGAGGGGAAGGATTGTTTCCGGAAAGGAACAGACACATATTTACATAATAATAAATTATTATTCCAACTAGCAACAGACCAACCAACATCCCAGCCAGCAGAAGGGTTTACTAGTTAGCTACATACATGATTTCATAAATAATGTTTTAATCAACAAGATTCTCAGCTTTAAAAAAGAAAGTGCATTACACTCCATGACTCGGTCGTTCCATGGACATATGGGTCGGTGTTCACACCATTGTCATTATGACATCATCAATATGGGACAGAACAGTGGAATTCTTTAGAAGGATGCACACAGTTGTCCAGACTCTGTAAGTCATGATGTTTAAACAGTGAAGTAATAAAGAGACTCTCTGGCCAGTACAGTTGAGGGAGACCGGCTACGTCCCAATACACCGGTTTATGTTTCCTCCTCTTCCTTTCCTACAGATCACTAGCTGGATTAACTGGTTAAAACTGGTTATGAATGTTAATAGCTATAGCCATATAGTCATAAACCTTTTAAAGTCCCTCATATCAGTTGAAATGATATGAATATGGCTGAGACTTTTTACTGACTAAGTGACCCGACTAGGAAAAACCTCCAGGTCTATAACTAAAGCCTGGATTTTTCCCTGGTCTGGTCATGTATGGCTTCTCCTAGAAGGAAAGAGTTATGAGGAAAGGAAGAGACACAGCCTGAGCCACAATGGCCTGGTGTGCCTGGGTCCTCCAGGCCAGCAGAGGGAGACATGACCATGGGCCCTGGTCAAAAGTAGTGCACTATATAGGGAATAGGGTGCCATTTCAAATACAGTCAGTCAACCTCAACAGGTACGGAACAAGCAGCCCTATGAAATCAAGAGTGGAGTGATTCTCATCAATAGTGTCAAAAAACATTATAGTAAAGATTATGTACACCTCACTAACTTTATATTAAATTATTACACAAACCACTAACATTTCAAAACAGACATCAGGGGACAAACCTTAGTCATTCAGTCACACACACACACGCGCTTTCTCTCCCTCTGACACACATACACAGAACTTAGAGTGAAATAATCAGTACAATACGTAAATAAGCTAGGAGAATTGCTTTTCATGCTGTTTCAAAGTTACACAAGCTGTTAACACACATACACACACTGAGAGGATACCTGGATCATAGTGGGTTATGGGAAGAACACTGAGGTTTGAGGGAAGAAGAAGCACCTGTTTGAATTCAATACAAATCTCAAGCACCACCCAGACTAGTGAAGAATCATTAGTAGGAATCAAATAGAAAGATTCAAAGTGTAGAAAGTGAGTGAACAAACCAGCGACACACTGCAGTTATCAAATGGCTCCAGGTCAACAACCAATATATAAGATCTCACATCAATAACCCACTTCTGGTTCCCTATTCTGCTTCTCCCTTGTTACTCCCAATACAACCACCAGTGTCCCCACCACCTACTCAATCACACACACACATACGAGAAGAAATGTATGAATTCACACACACACACACACACACACACACACACACACACACACACACACACACACACACACACACACACACACACACACACACACACACACACACACACACTGTTCATCCACTTCAGGTAGCAGTAGTAATCATCAACATTATCAGTTCCTAATAGTAATAATAAATAGTAATAGCGACAATAAACAGAACCAGTCAAAGTCTCAGTAATGTCACTGGTGTTGATGTTGTTGTTGGTCAGTCAGCCCACTAGGGGGAGCCCTTCCTAAGACTGTGCCTCCGGTAGGGGCAGACCAGGAACGCAAGGTGTGCTCGGAGGAGCGATACCGTTCACCCCGCAACAAAGCAGTCCGTTGGTTGCTGTGGCAGCTGAAGGGTCACTGATGCCCCCCCCGTTGAGGTTCCGGTAGGGTCGTCGGGGCGGAACGCGGCGAGGGGTCGGCACCCCCTTCAGGCACACGGATGGAAAGCTCAGACCAATCAGACAGCATCCCGGACAGGAAATTACCTCATCTTGTTCAGGGGCGGGGCCAGCAGGGGGGCCCGGGATTGCGGCACGGTAGCCACTAGCCCTCCAGCCAATCGGATGGCCGACGACCACCATCGCCGAGATGTTGTTGTTGTCCAGATGAGGGAGAGGAGGGAGGGAGGAAGGGGCATTGGAGACTGGCTGGCACCAGCCGTTAGGCTGCAGAAACAGGGAGGAAGAGGACGAGGCTGGGTGTAGTCTCCCTGGTGTAGGGACAGCGCCCTCTAGTGTGTCAGGAGACCTGCTGCAGTCCATAGGCTCCCCCAGAGAAAAAGCTTCCTCTTCTTCCTCTTCCAGAGACACCATGTCCAGAGGCAGCCCTGAATCATCTGACACGTCCTCCACCAGCTCTCCCTTCTCCTTCCTCTTTTCATCCTCCACCATCCCTCCCTTCTCCTTCCTCCTTTCATCCTCCACCATCCCTCCCTTCTCCTTCCTCTTTTCATCCTCCACCATCCCTCCCTTCTCCTTCCTCCTTTCATCCTTCACCATCCCACCCTTCTCCTTCCTCCTTTTATCCTCCACCTCCTCTACCCCCTCCTCTTCTTCCTCTTTCCCCAAGCGCTGCAGGTCGGGGTCCCGGAGGAGGGAGAGGGTTCGCCCCGGCTCGGGGGTGCAGGGGAGGGACTGGCAGCGTCGGGGGGGCCCGCGGAGTAAGAGGTTTCCCCTGAGGGGGGGAGAGGCGCAGGCTTCAGGCTGCTGGGGAAGGGTGAAGGTCAGGGAGATGACAGACTTGCTCGGGGTGTCGTAGAGCTTGATGCGGCCCCCGTTCAGGTCCTGCCGCAGGGAGAAGGGGTTGACCCGGGCCGGGGTGCCGAGTGGGGGCGTCGTTTGGGGAAGCATTTCAGACTGGCTCCGTGACAACTGCTGGTCGCCGGGGCGACAAAGGGAACTCCGTCGTCGGTAGGGGCTGATGTGGACGGTGGCGGGTTTTGAGGAGAGACAATCGCCCAGAGGGATGGCTGTCTTCCTCTCCTCCTCTCCTCTCTCCATCCCCTCCAGCAAGACCACTATCTCAGAGAATGAGGGACGTATCTTTGCATTCATCTGAGAAAGAGGGAGAAACAGAGTGAGGGGACCAGGAAGAGTGTAAACAGTGCCTACTTTTTGGAATGTATAGTTGGTTTTAGGTTGTCAACCTGTGCATGTACAGTAAGTATGTACACAGAGTCATGGATGCATGCAATTATTATGAAGTCAGTCAATCTGTCAGGCTGTCAGTCTGTCTGTAACTTACATTGCAGCAGAGGACTGCAAGGTTGAGGAATGGTGTTGGACAGTCACCAATCAGGTTCTCAAAGGCATCTACATCGAGGCCAAAGTCCTACACACACAGAGGATCATCATCATCATCTTTTAATGTAGCCGACTAGCTGTCAATCAGTTTGTCTGACTAGGTTTAAACAACATGTTGTAGTTCACCATAATATCCACTAGATGGAGACATATACTGTGATAGAGTTCTACTCATTAAAGTGGAACTGACGGCATTTTAGCAACATGAAATCTCATTCAAATCTGTTCATATAGACCCCCCAGGAAGAAAATTACATTAAAAAAAAAAAAAAAAAAATATGACAAGCGAGCACTTAGATAGTCATTTTCACATTGTCATAAATTCTTAGAATATTTGGGAATTACACACTGTATACTAAGTAAGGCAATTGTGAAAATTCTATAGCAATATAGAGTGGAAAAGCAGCCTTGCGTTTGGACAATTAATAGGCACTAATTAATCGGCCATACCGATTAATCGGTCGACCTCTAGTCGTTACAGTAGTGAAAACACTGTCAGTTCCACTTTAAACCTCACATGCAGCTGGAACTGCTGCCCTGTACTGCAGTGATTAAATATCCAAGTCTTCCACTGCAGTTACATGTGATACTGTGCAATAAGGACAAGGAGGGCACTTCTTTTCTGGGTCAAAGTGGAAAAAAGTGGTGTAGAAAGGGTTGGATTAAGGGTTTTACACTGTCAGTTTGTTGTGTGATAGTATGAAACCATTAATTTAGGGTTGTGTGATCGTGTAAAAAGGAAAAGCACTGGTTAACCGCGTGCCTGTCATACACTGTGGGGTTGTGTGTGTGTGTGTGTGTGTGTACCTCAGTGCGAGGTAGGAAGTCCGGATCAGCCTCTATCCGGGCGATGATCTCACACAGGATGATTCCATAGGCAAACACATCCACCTAGGGGTCAGAGTCAGCCAATCACATCTAATCAATAACATTTCACTTGAAATATTCACAATAATACACCTTGAAAGAGTCTGGTCATTTGCTAGCAACATACATATTAGCAAGACCCACTAGACACATCCAGAATAACACAGCAGGGACATGGAACAGTTGTCCTTACAGATTGTTTTATAGCATAGTGTTATTGCATTATATTACTGTGTTTGCTTCGTCTAATTATGCACCCGGACCAGTGAGATAACAGCCAGGAAACAGTTGACTACTGTCAAAGATTTGTATAACTTAACTAAGATAGACCACAGCCTGTCCTTTCCAATGGAAACAAATGAGCCATAGTGGGCAGAACAAGCAAGGAGGTGGGCAGAGCCAAGCACGAGCTAGCGAGATCCCATTGGCTCGTTCTACCATGCATTTGCATATTTTCATTAGGTAACGCCTACTCTGTAGTGCACGTGTGCAATAACTCAATTCGCCTTTGCACTCCTTCTAAACAACACAACTCTGGCAAAGGGTTACAAAGTTACAAAACTTTGTCCACTCTTTTCGTAACAGATTGCAGCTGTGGGAACAGAAAAGTATTGAGATCAAATGTTTCATCGATGAGTAAATTAGCAGAATGTCGGCCAAAATTCATCTTCTTCCACTGCCGTCCTCTGGGCTTCCTCTCATCACCATATTTGGTAGTGACTGGAAACGCCAACCGGATGCTTCACATTTATACATCCGGTGAAATATCTGTCTCATTGTTCTATCTGTGCTTCTGTTAGTACCTTTTCATCATAGATCTCTCCTCTCAGCACCTCCGGGGCCATCCAGTAGGGGGAGCCCACCACGGCCAGAGGCTGCTTATCAGCCCCGTCACTGGAGGAGAGGAAAATAACACATTCATATAGAACACATTTATTTTTCAGGAGAGAAAAACAGAATAGAATGTACAACGCATTTAACTAACTCATCTAGACTGTTGGCTATATGTGCATTCCTGAGTGGAGTATGGGGAGACAGTCATATAGTCTTCCTGTAATCTGGAGAACTTTCTCACAGCACTAACCTGTAGTCTGGAATCTTCTCACAGCACTAACCTGTAGTCTGGAATCTTCTCACAGCACTAACCTGTAGTCTGGAATCTTCTCACAGCACTAACCTGTAGTCTGGAATCTTCTCACAGCACTAACCTGTAGTCTGGAATCTTCTCACAGCACTAACCTGTAGTCTGGAATCTTCTCACAGCACTAACCTGTAGTCTGGAATCTTCTCACAGAACTAACCTGTAGTCTGGAATCTTCTCACAGCACTAACCTGTAGTCTGGAATCTTCTCACAGCACTAACCTGTAGTCTGGAATCTTCTCACAGCACTAACCTGTAGTCTGGAATCTTCTCACAGCACTAACCTGTAGTCTGGAATCTTCTCACAGTACTAACCTGTAGTCTGGAATCTTCTCACAGCACTAACCTGTAGTCTGGAATCTTCTCACAGTACTAACCTGTAGTCTGGAATCTTCTCACAGCGCTAACTTGTAGTCTGGAATCTTCTCACACCACTAACCTGTAGTCTGGAATCTTCTCTGCCAGACCAAAGTCTCCCACTACTGCAGTGAACACACCATTCTCACAGCGCACCAGACAGTTCTATGAGAGAGAGAGGAGAGAGAGCGGGGAGAGAGGGCATATGAGTGTGTGTGAGAGTCAGTGAGAGATGAAATTAACAATTAATGCAAGATGAAGTGAAGGGAGGTGTGTCTGTCTGGTCCCCTGTATGCTCCTATCTCCTACCTTGGAGGTGAGGTCTCTGTGGAAGATGCCCTTGCTGTGGAGGTACTGCAGGCCGCAGGAGATGTCCTGAGACAGACCCATCCTCACTGACCACGACAGATACCGGTCACTGTCCAGCAGCTGCTCCAGGTTACCCCCGTTGATGTACTGAAGGTAACCATGACAACAGCACACACACACAGTTCATGAGATTGAGTCCATTCCAGACACACAGATTCTGTGCATGCCTATACATATTACATGATCATTAACCCTACACTAAATGGATGTGGTTCCTGAGACATTAAACATTTCCATAGGCACTGTCATGATCTAGTATTCTGTAGAGACCTTAGCCTATGTTCTTTACAGGCCTGTGTAGAATTTAATGTAAATGGAATGCAGCCCTTATCTTCACTACTTTTTATGGCACATGTATACAGCCTATTCTGTTACCATGGACACTATTGTCTCTGGAAGATAAAATGCAAGGATTCCCTCCAGGGAGACAGAATCAGGATGAGTTTACCTCAGTTAGAGCATGGAGTTGGCCCTCGTGTACACACACTCCCAGGAACCTGAGCAGAGGGAGAGGGAAAGCATTCAAAATACACTGAAAACATAAAAAATATATCATCTATTCAGCTAAAAACAACTATGTGATTTCAAACCTAGTTGACAGAGGTTTCAATGATTCCAATAATGTCTTAACATTTGAAGAGAGTTTGTGTGTGTCTGTCCTCTGTCTGATAATGGTTGCACCATTTTACTAGCTAGTTTTCTGCCTGTCCGTCTTTCCAGATTACATTTTTATTTTTTTAATTGACACAAGTTGTGTCTTTTCCCTTGGGTGGTGCTGTTGAGAGTTGACGCAAGTTCTACCCACAGCAAAGGTAGGCTACTACAGACACAAAACAACCACAAAGATTATAAAAACTAACCCCTTCCATCTGTGACAACAACACAGTGCTACTACTAAATGGTCTGAGTGAGGGTGACAGAGCAGCAAGTGTGTACATTGTGCATGCAGTGTGTGTGTGTGTGTGTGTGTGTGTCTAGCTCTAGACATACCCGAGTATATTGGGGTGGCAGAGCCGGTTCATGAGCTGGACCTCCCTGAGCATGTTGGCCTTGTTGCTGGCCAGAGTGTTCATCTTTAGGGCCATCACCTGGCCTGTGATCCTGTGCTGCACCTGCAGGGGGAGACAGAGAGCAGCACTGCTTCAGACAACCATAGAGATTATTATTAAAATTAAAATATTTAACCTTTATTAAACTAGATAAGTCAGTTAAGAACAAATTCTTATTTACAATGGCGGCCTACACCGGCCAAACCCGGACGACGCTGGACCAACTGTGCACCGCCCTATGGGACTCCCAATCACGGACGGTTGTGATACAGCCTACATTCGAACCAGGGTGTCTGTAGTGACGCCTCAAGCACTGAGACCGCTGCGCCACTAGGGAGCCCCTAGTGGCGCAGCTTAGGGTTTGAGGAGGGCAAGCTGATCCTAGATCTGTGCTTAGGGTTTGAGGAGCGCAAGCTGAGATGGGGTGAAAGAGAGGACTGGGTGGTATCACTAGAGACAACCATAGAGATGAGGTGAGAGAGAGGACTGGGTGGTATTCACTAGAGACAACCATAGAGATGAGGTGAGAGAGAGGACTGGGTGGTATTCACTAGAGACAACCATAGAGATGGTGAGAGAGGACTGGGTGGTATTCACTAGAGACAACCATAGAGATGGTGAGAGAGAGGACTGGGTGGTATTCACTAGAGACAACCATAGAGATGGTGAGAGAGAGGACTGGGTGGTATTCACTAGAGATAACCATAGAGATGAGGTGAGAGAGAGGACTGGGTGGTATTCACTAGAGACAACCATAGAGATGAGGTGAGAGAGAGGACTGGGTGGTATTCACTAGAGACAACCATAGAGATGAGGTGAGAGAGAGGACTGGGTGGTATTCACTAGAGACAACCATAGAGATGAGGTGAAAGAGAGGACTGGGTGGTATTCACTAGAGACAACCATAGAGATGAGGTGAGAGAGGACTGGTTGGTATTCACTAGAGACAACCATAGAGATGAATGAGAGAGAGGACTGGTTGGTATTCACTAGAGACAACCATAGAGATGAATGAGAGAGAGGACTGGTTGGTATTCACTAGAGACAACCATAGAGATGAGGTGAGAGAGAGGACTGGGTGGTATTCACTAGAGACAACCATAGAGATGAGGTGAGAGAGAGGACTGGGTGGTATTCACTAGAGACAACCATAGAGATGAGGTGAGAGAGAGGACTGGGTGGTATTCACTAGAGACAACCATAGAGATGAGGTGAGAGAGAGGACTGGGTGGTATTCACTAGAGACAACCATAGAGATGAATGAGAGAGAGGACTGGGTGGTATTCACTAGAGACAACCATAGAGATGAATGAGAGAGAGGACTGGGTGGTATTCACTAGAAACAACCATAGAGATGGTGAGAGAGAGGACTGGTTGGTATTCACTAGAGACAACCATAGAGATGAGGTGAGAGAGAGGACTGGGTGGTATTCACTAGAGACAACCATAGAGATGGTGAGAGAGAGGACTGGGTGGTATTCACTAGAGACAACCATAGAGATGAGGTGAGAGAGAGGACTGGGTGGTATTCACTAGAGACAACCATAGAGATGGTGAGAGAGAGGACTGGGTGGTATTCACTAGAGACAACCATATTTCACTAGAAACTAAATGGCAGAAAGTGGACTGAAACAGGGAGGGACTAACTTGAACTTGGCATTATGAACAGTATATGAATAGAAGGTGTGTACAGCAGTAGTTATATAGGATGAGTCTTGACTGGAATACAGTATATAAAGGGGGTAAAACAGTATGGAAACATTATCAAAGTGACCAATGTAAAGCCACCAGTGCAGTCTGTAAGGTGCAGGGTAGAGTACCGGATGGTAGCCGGCTAGTAACAGTGACTGAAGTTCAGGGCAGGGTACTGGGCAGAGACCGGCTAGTAACAGTGACTAAAGTTCAGGGCAGGGTACTGGGCAGAGACCGGCTAGTGGAGATTATTTAACAGTCTGATGGCCTAGCTTTGAAGCACCTGTACTGTCTCCACCTTCTAGATGGAAGCGGGGTGAACAGGACGTGGCTCAGATGGCTGAGGTCCTTGATGATGTTCATGGCCTTCCTGTGACACCGGTGCTGTAGATGTCCTGGAGGGCGGGCAGTGTGTCTTCTTCACCACGCTGTCTATGTGAAGGGACCATTTTTTTTATATGTCTTTAAAATAAAAAAAAGCAATGTAAATCTTTTTTTATTTTTCCTTTTTATTTTTTTTATTTTGTGGTATCCAAATTGGTAGTTAGTCTTGTCCCATTGCTGCAGCTCACGTACGGACTCGGGAGAGGCGAAGGTCGAGAGCCGTGTGTCCTCTGAAACACAACCCAGCTGCACAACTTCTTGACACAACACTCGCTTAACCTGGAGGCCAGCCGCACCAATGTGTCGGAGGAAACACTGTACACTTGGCGACCGTGTCAGTGTGCATTGCGCCCGGCAAGCCACACTAATCGCTAGTGCGCGATGGGGCAAGAACATCCCTGCCGGCCAAACCTTCCCCTAACCCGGGCGTCGCTGGGCCAAATGGATCTCCCGGTCGCGGCCGGCAACTACAGAGCCTGGACTCTAACCAGGATCTCTAGTGGCACAGTTAGCACTGTGCTGCAGTGCCTTGGCCTCCCGAGTGGTGCGGTTGTCTAAGGGACCATTCTTAAGGCTGTCAGTGATGTGCACACCGAGGATCTTGAAGCTTTTGACCCTCTCCACTGTGGCCCTGTCGATGTGGATGGGGGCCTGCTCACTCTGCTGTCTCCTGAAGTCCACGATCAGCATTTTGTTGATGTTGAGGGAGAGGATATTTTCTTGGCACCACTCGCATCTCCTCCCTGTAGGCTGTCTCATCATCGTTGGTAATCAGGCTTACCTCTGTAGCGTCGTCAGCAAACTTGATGATTGAGTTGAAGACTTGTATGGCCACACAGTCATAGGTGAACAGAGAGTATAGAAGGGGGCTGACCAAACACCCCTGTGTGGCCACCGTGTTGAGGATCAGCGTGGCAGAGGTGTTGTAGCCCATCTATACCACTTGGGGTCGGCCTGTCAGGAAGTCCAGGGCTCAGTTACACCGGGAGGGGCTGAGACCCAGGGCCCAGTTGCACCGGGAGGGGCTGAGACCCAGGGCCCAGTTGCACCGGGAGGGGCTGAGACCCAGGGCCCAGTTGCACCGGGAGGGGCTGAGACCCAGGGCCCAGTTGCACCGGGAGGGGCTGAGACCCAGGGCCCAGTTGCACCGGGAGGGGCTGAGACCCAGGGCCCAGTTGCACCGGGAGGGGCTGAGACCCAGGGCCCAGTTGCACCGGGAGGGGCTGAGACCCAGGGCCCAGTTGCACCGGGAGGGGCTGAGACCCAGGGCCCAGTTGCACCGGGAGGGGCTGAGACCCAGGGCCCAGTTGCACCGGGAGGGGCTGAGACCCAGGGCCCAGTTGCCTGTGTGGCCACCGTGTTGAGGATCAGCGTGGCAGAGGTGTTGTAGCCCATCTATACCACTTGGGGTCGGCCTGTCAGGAAGTCCAGGGCTCAGTTACACCGGGAGGGGCTGAGACCCAGGGCCCAGTTGCACCGGGAGGGGCTGAGACCCAGGGCCCAGTTGCACCGGGAGGGGCTGAGACCCAGGGCCCAGTTGCACCGGGAGGGGCTGAGACCCAGGGCCCTCAGCTTAGTGATGAGCTTGGAGGTACTATGGTATTCTTACATATGGTATTCTTACATACAGTTGAAGTCAGAAGTTTACAGACACTTTAGCCAAATACATTTCAACTCAGTTTTTCACAAATCCTGACATTTAAATCGTAGTAAAAATTCCCTGTCTTAGGTCAGTTAGGATCACCACTTTATTTTAAGAATGTGAAATGTCAGAATAATAGTAGAGAGAAATATTTATTTCAGCTTTTATATCTTTCATCACATTCCCAGTGGGTCAAAAAGTTTACATACACTCAATTAGTATTTGTTAGCATTGCTTTTAAATTGTTTAACTTGGGTCAAACGTTTCAGGTAGCCTTCCACAACCTTCCCACAATAAGTTGGGTGAAATTTGGCCCATTCCTCCTGACAGAGGCCATTTTGCCACAACTTTGGAAGTATGCTTTGGGTCATTGTCCATTTGGAAGACCCATTTGTGACCAAGCTTTAACTTCCTGACTGATGTCTTGAGATGTTGCTTCAATATATCCACATAATTATCCTCCTCATGATGCCATCTATTTAGTGAAGTGCACCAGTCCCTCCTGCAGTAAAGCACCCCCACAACATGATGCTGCCACCCCCGTGCTTCACGGTTGGGATGGTGTTCTTCGGCTTGCAAGCCTCCCCCTTTTTCCTCCAAACATAACAATGGTCTATATGGCCAAATAGTTAAATTTTTGTTTCATCAGACCAGAGGACATTTCTCCAAAAAGTACGATCTTTGTCCCCATGTGCAGTTGCAAACCGTAGTCTGGCTTTTTTATGGCGGTTTTGGAGCAGTGGCTTCTTCCTTGCTGAGCAGCCTTTCAGGTTATGTCGATATAGGACTCGTTTTACTGTGGATATAGATACTTTTGTACCTGTTTCCTCCAGCATCTTCACAAGGTCCTTTGCTGTTGTTCTTGGATTGATTTGCACTTTTCGCACCAAAGTACGTTAATCTCTAGGAGACATAACGTGTCTCCTTCCTGAACGGTATGACGGCTGCGTGGTCCCATGGTGTTTATACTTGCGTACTATTGTTTGTACAGATGAACGTGGTACCTTCAGGCGTTTGGAAATTGCTCCCAAAGATGAGCCAGACTTGTGGAGGTCTACAATTTTTCTTCTGAAGTCTTGGCTGATTTCTTTATATTTTTCCATGGTCAAGCAAAGAGGCACTGATTTTGAAGGTAGGCCTTGAAATACATCCACAGGCACACCTCCAATTGACTCAAATGATGTCAATTAGCCTATCAGAAGCTTCTAAAGCCATTACATAATTTTCTGGAATTTTCCAAGCTGTTTAAAGGCACAGTCAACTTACTGAATGTAAACTTCTGACCCACTGGAATTGTGATACAGGGAATTATAAGTGAAATAATCTGTCTGTAAACAATTGTTGGAAAAATTACTTGTGTCATGCACAAAGTAGATGTCCTAACTGACTTGGAAAAACTATAGTTTGTTAACAACAAATTTGAGTGTATTTAAACTTTCGACTTCAACTGTAGGTATTTCTCTTGTCCAGGTGGGATAGGAACACAAACTATGATGAAGTTGCTCCTTCCTATAAAGATCTAAGATCAGTTTAGAATCCTCCCCCTTAATGGTCTAGAGAGTTTGAGGAGGGTAAGCTGATCCTAGATCTGTGCTTAGGGCTATGGAAACGTCTACCTGAAGGTGAGGGGACACGGTTAATAGTAGATCTGGTATTGTGTGTGTGTAAGAGGGACAGAGAGAAGGTGGATGTGTTAATTGCCATTAGTGTGTAAGTGGTGTTTATGTACTAGCATGTGACATGCGTTATGGTCAATGATTGGTTGTAGACCTATGTGTGGCTTTTTGCTTGTGTCTGGACCTATCAGACTGTGTGTGTGTGTGTGTGTGTGTGTGTGTGTGTGGGGGGGGGGGGGTTAGGTTTAGGGTTACAGGTTAAGGTTCTGGAAAATAGGATTGTGAATGTAAATTAATTATAGGTCCCCATGAGGATAGAAGAGCATATCGTGTTTGTATTTAATAGCCGCTCCGCACTAATAGGCTTTCTGTATTTCCCATCACCCCTCTTGATCTGCACAAATCCAGGGTACCGTCACTGTGACATCACAACATAGACAAGACAGTCTCAGCCTCTTAAAACAGACACAGGGACACACACTACAGTACACACACCCTCCAAACACACACCCTTAAACACTTTCAAGCAAAACCACACCAGTCAACTCTTAAAATGTAAACTAATTGGTTGTGGGACTAAAACATTGGCTGTAAAACTATTTCCATTGCAAAGACCAATGCAAAACAGTGTCAGCTTTAGTATCATTGACCTGTATTCTAATCAATCAGGATCATGCAGGGTGAATGAGGCAAGAACAGGATGTTGACAAACTAATCAAATGATTGGTGAATATTAACTATTGATGGCATGAGCGTTGTGTCATTGATCGAGAGAGAGAGAGATGGGGATTAAATCTGGGGCCTAATGTAAATGAAATGGCAAGTTGAGAATCAGGTCTAGTGAACAGAACCAGGTCTAGTGAACAGAATCAGGTCTAGTGAACAGAATCAGGTCTAGTGAACAGAACCAGGTATAGTGAACAGAATCAGGTCTAGTGAACAGCATCAGGTCTAGTGAACAGCATCAGGTCTAGTGAACAGCATCAGGTCTAGTGAACAGCATCAGGTCTAGTGAACAGCATCAGGTCTAGTGAACAGAACCAGGTCTAGTGAACAGAATCAGGTCTAGTGAACAGAATCAGGTCTAGTGAACAGAATCAGGTCTAGTGAACAGAACCAGGTCTAGTGAACAGTATCAGGTCTAGTGAACAGAACCAGGTCTAGTGAACAGAATCAGGTCTAGTGAACAGAATCAGGTCTAGTGAACAGCATCAGGTCTAGTGAACAGTATCAGGTCTAGTGAACAGTATCAGGTCTAGTGAACAGAATCAGGTCTAGTGAACAGCATCAGGTCTAGTGAACAGAACCAGGTCTAGTGAACAGAACCAGGTCTAGTGAACAGCATTAAACATAGTATTCCTCCCCAATATCCCCCCATTCCAGTCCCTGCATAGTGCTCTACTTCCTGCTGAAAGAAGTCAACGACCACAACATGCTAATCCACCAAGACTGTTTCCACTGCCGCTTTCCTATTGAGCCTCAGGGACAAACTAAAGGGACGCGGCTGACCAGCAAACCAATGTTGATTGGTTAAAATGAAGGTTAAGATAGGGTTAGGGGTTAAGTGTTTGGTTAAGGTTAGGAATAACATTCAGATGTTGGCTAGTTGGGCTGTCAATGGGGTGTTGGTCAGAGAAGTCCCTCTGTCTCTCTAGCATGCCTCAGTGGAGGGCGTAAACATTTGAACGAGCCAATCGTGTCAGCCTTGGTATATTTGAATTCTATTGTTGTTGATGTCTGTTATCAGGAAGTTGCACCACACTATGCATGAGGTCATAATATATATTTAACCTTTTAAATGTTTCATCTCCAAGTTCAGTTTTATGACTAACTGAATAAACACTTCCCACTCTGACAGCATGATGATAACACCCTTCAGAAGCAAAGTACAACCTTCACATACTGGGAGGTGCGCACACACACACACACACACACACACACACAGGCACAAACACACACAGGCACAAACGTGTACAAAATAAACACCCCCAGTTCCACCCATAGGGGATGTGACTAACTTATAGAGGAAGGAAATCAAGGCTCTTATCCAAGACAAACTGAAGTGTGCAAACAAATGAAAGGTTGGACTGTATTTGCAGACCCACCTAACTAGAGAGAGAGAGAGAGAGAGAGAGAGAGAGGGAGGTTCAGACCCACCTAACTAGAGAGAGAGGGAGGTTCAGACCCACCTAACTAGAGAGAGAGAGAGGGAGGTTCAGAGCTTAGAGAATGAAGAGCTAAAGATCATTAAGCACAATGGAATGTAGAACTGGCCAATATAGAAAACAAATGCTTTCAACAGAGGCAAATCACACACTGGGGCTCAGGAATCTAATGCTTTTAATACATGGTCATTTGACTGTTCTGCAGGCCTATATCAGCCTACGCAGATTTGTACATTGATGTTGTGTATCAGTAATGTACTGTATCTTGGCCCAGTGAACACATTGATGTTGTGTATCAGTAATGTACTGTATCTTGGCCCAGTGAACACATTGATGTTGTGTATCAGTAATGTACTGTACCTTGGCCCAGTGAACACATTGATGTTGTGTATCAGTAATGTACTGTATCTTGGCCCAGTGAACACATTGATGTTGTGTATCAGTAATGTACTGTACCTTGGCCCAGTGAACACATTGATGTTGTGTATCAGTAATGTACTGTATCTTGGCCCAGTGAACACATTGATGTTGTGTATCAGTAATGTACTGTATCTTGGCCCAGTGAACACATTGATGTTGTGTATCAGTAATGTACTGTACCTTGGCCCAGTGAACACATTGATGTTGTGTATCAGTAATGTACTGTACCTTGGCCCAGTGAACACATTGATGTTGTGTATCAGTAATGTACTGTATCTTGGCCCAGTGAACACATTGATGTTGTGTATCAGTAATGTACTGTATCTTGGCCCAGTGAACACATTGATGTTGTGTATCAGTAATGTACTGTACCTTGGCCCAGTGAACACATTGATGTTGTGTATCAGTAATGTACTGTATCTTGGCCCAGTGAACACATTGATGTTGTGTATCAGTAATGTACTGTATCTTGGCCCAGTGAACACATTGATGTTGTGTATCAGTAATGTACTGTACCTTGGCCCAGTGAACACATTGATGTTGTGTATCAGTAATGTACTGTACCTTGGCCCAGTGAACACATTGATGTTGTTTATCAGTAATGTACTGTACCTTGGCCCAGTGAACACATTGATGTTGTGTATCAGTAATGTAATGTATCTTGGCCCAGTGAACACATTGATGTTGTGTATCAGTTATGTAATGTATCTTGGCCCAGTGAACACTAGAGGTCGACCGATTAATCAGAAAGGCCGATTAATTAGCGCCGATTTCAAGTTTTCATAACAATCGGAAATCGGTATTTTTGGACACCGATTTGGCAATTTTTTTTTTTACATATTTATTTAACGAGGCAAGTCAGTTAAGAACACATTCTTATTTTCAATGACGGCCTAGGAACGGTGGGTTAACTGCCTTGTTCAGGGGCAGAACGACAGATTTTTACCTTGTCAGCTCAGGGATTCAATCTTGCAACCTTACAGTTAACTAGTCCAACACTCTAACCACCTGCCTCTCTTTGCACTCCACGAGGAGCCTGCCTGTTACGCGATTGCAGTAAGAAGACAAGGTAAGTCGCTAGCTAGCATTAAACGTATCTTATAAAAAACAATCAATCAATCATAATCACTAGTTAACTACACATGGTTGATGATATTACTAGTTTATCTAGCGTGTCCTGCGTTGCATATAATCGAAGCGGTCCGCATTTGCGAAAAAGGACTGTCGTTGCTCCAACGTGTACCTAACCATAAACATCAATGCCTTTCTTAAAATCAATACACAGAAGTATATATTTTTAAACCTGTATATTTAGCTAAAAGAAATCCAGGTTAGCAGGCAATATTAACCAGGTGAAATTGTGTCACTTCTCTTGCGTTCATTGCACGCAGAGTCAGGGTATATGCAACAGTTTGGGGCGCCTGGCTCGTTGCGAACTAATTTGCCATAATTTTACGTAATTATGACATAACATTGAAGGTTGTACAATGTAACAGGAATATTTAGATTTAGGGATGCCAACCGTTAGATAAAATACCGAACAGTTCCGTATTTCAATGAAATAATAAACGTTTTGTTTTCGAAATGATAGTTTCCGGATTCGACCATATTAATGACCTAAGGCCCGTATTTCTGTGTGTTATTATGTTATAATTAAGTCTATGATTTGATATTTGATAGAGCTCTCTGACTGAGCGGTGGTAGGCAGCAGCAGGCTCGTAAGCATTCATTCAAACAGCACTTTCGTGCGTTTTGCCAGCAGCTCTTCGCTGTGCTTCAAGCATTGCGCTGTTTATGACTTCAAGCCTATCAACTCCCGAGATTAGGCTGGTGTACCCGATGTGAAATGGCTAGCTAGTTAGCGGGGTGCGCACTAATAGCATTTCAAACGTCACTCACTCTGAGACTTGGAGTAGTTGTTCCCCTTGCTCTGCATGGGTAACGCTGCTTCGAGGGTGGCTGTTGTCGATGTGTTCCTGGTTCGAGCCCAGGTAGGGGCGAGGAGAGGGACGGAAGCTATACTCTTACACTGGCAATACTAAAGTACCTATAAGAACATCCAATAGTCAAAGGCATATGAAATACAAATGGTATAGAGAGAAATAGTCCTATAAATACTATAACTACAACCTAAAACCTCTTACCTTGGAATATTGAAGTCTCATGTTAAAAGGAACCACCAGCTTTCATATGTTCTCATGTTCTGAGCAAAGAACTTAAACGTTAGCTTTTTTACATGGCACATATTGCACTTTTACTTTCTTCTCCAACACTGCGTTTTTGCATTATTTAAACCAAATTGAACATGTTTCATTATTTATTTGAGGCTAAATTGATTTTATTGATGTATTATATTAGGTTAAAATAAGTGTTCATTCAGTATTGTTGTAATTGTCATTATTACAAATACATGTTTTAATTATTATATATATATATACATTTTTTAATTATTATATATATATATATATATATATATTTTTTTATTTTTATTTTTTATCGGCATCGGGTTTTTGGTACTCCAATAATCAGTATCTGTATCGGCTTTGAAAAATCATAAAATCGGTCGACCTCTAGTGAACACATTGACTGTCATGTTAATAGTCTGTGGTGGTGGTGGTGGGAGACGTAACGACATGGGCATTTATACAGCAGTCACTGACCTTGAGGTTTGAAAACAAACACACACAAGTCCCCACACACTGATGTGCTCACCATCACACCTTCAGTTCACAGTGAAGTTGTTCTAGTTTAAATTGAAGATGCACACACTGTAAACACACACACAGAAACACACACACAGGCTGTGAGGGACTGAGAGGTAATCAGCTTAGTGTGAGCAGTGAGCGCGACCTGTTCTCCTGTAATCACACAGTCCTCTCCTCCTCTCAGGCAGGGCAGGGGCACAGTACCACTGAGACACACACCTCTCTGGCAGGGCAGGGGCACAGTGCCACTGAGACACACACCTCTCTGGCAGGGCAGGGGCACAGTACCACTGAGACACACACCTCTCTGGCAGGGCAGGGGCACAGTACCACTGAGACACACACCTCTCTGGCAGGGCAGGGGCACAGTACCACTGAGACACACACCTCTCTGGCAGGGCAGGGGCACAGTACCACTGAGACACACACCTCTCTGGCAGGGCAGGGGCACAGTACCACTGAGACACACACCTCTCTGGCAGTGCAGGGGCACAGTACCACTGAGACACACACCTCCCTGGCAGGGCAGGGGCACAGTACCACTGAGACACACACCTCTCTGGCAGGGCAGGGGCACAGTACCACTGAGACACACACCTCTCTGGCAGGGCAGGGGCACAGTACCACTGAGACACACACCTCTCTGGCAGGGCAGGGGCACAGTACCACTGAGACACACACCTCCCTGGCAGGGCAGGGGCACAGTACCACTGAGACACACACCTCTCTGGCAGGGCAGGGGCACACCTGTTCCACCATGTCGAAACCTTTTGTTAGTGTATACTGAACCGGTCACTAAGAAGTAGGCTAGATCCCTGCCCAACAATGGACTAAAGAGTCTAACCTTACTCCTTATAGTCCAAGGACCTTTCATGTTCTGTTTAGAGGTGAATTGGCTCTGGCAGCCAAAACAGCCAAATAATCCATCTAAACATGAATCCATTCTCAGTTGTGGTACAGTTCTAGAAACGTGAAGCTCTCTACTTTCATTTCACATCAACATTACTTCACAAATGCAAAATACACACTGTTATATATACACTGTTTTTAACACAGTTGCAGCCGACAGTATTTTTCAGTGACACGTTTGTGGCGTCTGTTTTCCATTTACACAGGTGTTCGGAGACGCAGAGAGCTAATTAGCACAGGCAGTGCACTCAGTCTTCTGTCTGTTTTCGGTAAACAAGATATGGAGATATGTCCGTGTGGGAACCCTAACCGTATAAAATGTAGCTTTTTTTAGCATAGAAATGTGAGTTATAGATTTGTCATCGCATTGAGCGCAAGTCTAAAAAGCGGTAGATCTGTTCTATGTGTGCTATTTCTATGCTTCCCGTTCTTAAGTTTAGTTTTTGCGTATTTTACTTTGGGTTTTGAACACCAACTTCAAACAGCTGAATATACTATATTTTGGTGTTATTGAAAAGATATTTCACAGCGGTTTAGATGGTACAATGATTCTCTATCCTCGAGTGCTTTAATGTTCAGACCGAGCGGCGCGGCTCTTAACAAAACTCCCCCTACTGAAGATGCCTTCCTCCAATTACCTATGTGTAATGTAATGAAACGGAGAGTCATGAACAAGGGTTAGCTAGATCCTAGCAGCTGTACTAATGAGACGTGTCTCTCAGGGGGGTCATAGGGTGCTCTGTCATCTATACTGAGAATAACAAGGTTGTGATGTCTGCCGTCTACAGTCCTACACATATTTTCCTGTGTGTGACCTATAGACCTGTAAATTATGATGAACCTTGTGTAGCAAACTGGACTTGAGGAGGTGATGCCCTTGGTCAAAGAGTGGGCACACTACTACTTCCTGTGCCATCAAGGTTCAGACCTCATGGATCATGGCAGAAGTAGTAGTATGCTGCATATATATACAAGGAGCCTATACATAGTTTTTTAATCATTTCAATATAATATTATACAGTGGTGAATTAACTTTGTTAATAACTTGCATTGAAGACTCACCTTGAAGACCTCTGAGAAGAACCCTGACCCGATCTTCTCACATACGAAGTCATCGATGCGCGCCAGGCTGGAAACGGCGCTCCGCAGTGCCCGGTACGACGAGGGCCTGATCCGATTGGGCGCGTGAATACCGTGCAGCAGGGGCTCGGCAGCAACCTCAGCGTCGCTACTTTCTTCGTGCTCCATCACAGCGGCGCATTCACAGAGAGACACGTGCACGTTTAAAACGCAGTCCGGCATCCACGCGCGGTTCCCATCGCCTCGGAATGACAAATGTCCTCCCTCGTGCGAGGAGATTAATTGGTTGTTGAAACCCGGGTAGAGACCCCGTGTCGACTGTTAAGGTCCTGATAAATCAATTGGGAAAATGAATAGGCTTTCCCTTCTCATCACTAGATCAGCATCACCTCTTGTCTCCCTCTATTTCTACTCATTCAGTCCTCATGCGGAATCCAGCGTTCGGTGCGCGAGGAGGCTTGGTTCACTGCGTCATCCCGTTAACGGGTGATACAGGCACTGAGCGGTACCGTCCTCGCTGCTGACGGTGGAGGAGGGAGGCGGAGGTGCATGCAGCCGGTTGCTTCTCCTATAGCCAGCCTATCACAATGTCTCAGTCGATGCAGGCTCGTCCTGGCGGCGATGGAACCTATTGCTGCATGCAGAAAGACCACAGCTGTCACTGTCAGGGAGAGAAGGACGTCGTTTAAGAACAGCCTATTATAGTTTATAGTTCATGCAGGTCAAAGGGAAAACCTTCAACTATAGTCAGCCATTCCCCCTCTTGTTAATGTTTCTATCGCAATCTTTCAGCACCACCTCATTGCACTAGTTTATTCTGAATCTGATCGGCTACAATGAATCAACACTAGCTACATTGTATCCCTATCATTAATCCCGATCCCACGGGGTGTTTATAGGATCCAGTGTTGCTGTCGCTGTAGCAGACGGCCGCTACTAAAGCACCTTGTGTGGCGATAAGCCCTCAGCTACTCGCTCTTCTCCACTTGACAAATAGAGCTGGTGAATTAAGCTGACTGACATAAACAGCGAAAATAGAAATTGCTGCAAGACAGATCATCAACACAAAACGAGCTTGATTGCACTTTCCATCAGACACTGTAGTGTTAATAATGGAAGAGCTCGCTCAGAATACAACCGTAAATTCATTACCGGGGGATTTCTGCCTGGACGTTTGCTATAATGGCCGAATAAGCCGGATATCCAACGGTTTACCTGTTTTAGCAAAGCAGTATCGGATGATGTAGGAATTGTGTTGGCTTCTCGGTCAAAACAGTCACAATAAAATAATCGATCGTTACAATAACTGCAGATGGTCTGTCGACGGTAAATCTACCGTGGATTTAGATCCGTTTCTTCGTCTGATTCCCGGTTCCGTCGATCTCTCCACCATAATAATAATGTTCTCTTGAAGCGCTTCTGAACGAGCTCTCTGATTGGACGAGACACGAGGCGGGGCCTGAGAGAAAATAACGTGAAGCGGAAGTGTCACTGCAATGACACTTTTTTTCTTTCTAATATTGTATTATTCTGTTACACTGTTACACCGTTACACTGTGCCGCTGATGCTTTTACTGTACACGCTGGAACTTGAAGCAATGGTGCCCCTCGCTGAAAACCCTGATGATGAGCTCAAACTACTGCAGATATTCAAACATATGGTCAGGTTAAAGATTCTGGAAATAAATATGTTTCTAAGCAAATTCATACTCTTTTGACATTAAAGCAAGTAGCAGAATTTACAAGCTCATTTGAATAAAACATATTTTATTGCATATTTAACTGTTGTGATGTCAGTGGACATTATCCAATCAAAACAATGCTCTTTTGTATAGGCTGCATTTTTCCTTATCTTGGCACATAAAAACCTTAGGCTACAGGACAAAACAAAAGCACCATAGCTTCCACCAGGATGCAAAACATTACCTCACTGAGCATGACAAATTCCCCCGACCATCCACATCAGTTTGTAATGAGCACATGAAAGTCTGACAGCTCAAAGTGAAAGATAATTCTAATGCCGCGTTCATAACAACTGGGAACTCGGAAAATATACGAGGTCAAATCATGACGTCAGAAAATCGGAGCTCTAGAATGATTTTTACCCAGTCGGAGCTCGTTTGTTTCCTGAACCCGGCTGGTTTGAACGCAATGAGGTCCGAAGTCGGAGAATTACGAGTTCCCAGTTGTTTTGAAGGCGGCATAATTACACGGCCCTGAGTGATGACAGATTCTTACTACGGGACTGGTGTGTGCGTGGTGAATGAGGACATCATTGCGTGATTTCATTCTGAAGCGCAACACTCCAATCTGTGATGATTCAGTCACAGGAACGAACTTTTTCCCTAGCCACCGTGCTTCTACATCTGCATTGCTTTATGTTTGTTTTTTTTGGGCTGGGTTTCTGTATAGCACTTTGTGACATCGGCTGATGTAAAAAGGGCTTTATAAATACATTTGTTTGAAAATACAAACAAAATCTGAATCGACTAGCTCAGGTTCTCCATTTCTCTTTCATTCATAGATCTGAACAGCACACAACCTTTGCAATGACAACCGGACATTCTATGCTATTGATATAATGTCATTGGAGCATATACGCCCTCCGGTGGTCAAATTGAAGAAGACATTGTCAGCAGAAAAGATTCGCCTACATTCCTGAGATTGTGGATGGGTTTCCCGGATACAGATTAAGGCCAGTCTTGGATTTACAAGCATGCTCAATGGCTTAATCTGTGTCCGGGAAACCAGCCTGAAGTGTACCATTGCTGCTAGGGGGAAATATAATGGTCAGTTTCACAGAGAAAATGTCAAAAACACACTTAGGAAATACAATGTTGTCCTCGGTATAATGTACATTTTATTATAATATTTGTTCTGGCATAATTGTAGTAGGACAGTAACCATTAACATTTAATATGAAACATTATCACAAAGATATCCTTTCAAATGATCATAATATGCACATGTCTTTATACAGTAGATCACGTTAACCTTTTAACTTGTTGAAAAAGTGCCAGTCATTGAAGAGACGTGGTATATCACATCACCCATCAACGCCCGTCATTTTAACATGGACTACACCATAACACATTACATTCTCATAATACATTCTCTCTCCAATAAGGTTCCAACGTCTCTTTAGTTGTGGACAAATAGAGTGTACAGAGAGAAAACCTTATTGGACATTACACAAAAAAAAAAACCCTGACGCAACATATAGCTGTCGGACAGTCACAATTTGCATCCCAAATGGCACCCTATTCCCGATAGAGTGCACTACTTTTGACCAGGACCCATAGTAGTGCAATATGTAAGTAGTGCACTATGAAGGGAATAGGGCTCTGGTCAAAAGTAGTGCACTATGTGGGGAATAGGGCTCTGGTCAAATGTAGGGCACTATTTAGGGAATAGGGCTCTGGTTAAATGTAGGGCACTATGAAGGGAATAGGGCTCTGGTCAAATGTAGGGCACTATGTAGGGAATAGGGTTGTGGTCAAATGTAGTGTACTATATAGGGAGTCATTTGGGACACAAGCCAGGAACACACAACTACTGGACACATAAAGGCTCTTTGGACAAGCATAGGGCACTTTGTGACAAAGACACAACAGACATACTGTAGTGGACGAGTGACTCAGTAACCTGGCGAGAGTCTGTTGTTAAAGAACGAATGAGAAGGCTGGACGACTGACAGGACGGCATGTGCAAAGAGACCGTGTGAGTGTGTCTGCCTTTCTGTGTCAGTGCATACATTCCTCTGTCTTCTAGGACTTTCATTCATCTCAGAGTAAACGTCTCTGTATATTCACGATGTGGTCGTTGACGTCCCGCGTGGGGTATCTAGCCGGGTGGTGGCAGTGGCCATGCTCCCCGGGTCTCTCCAACCTCCGAAGGTCTTCTCCAGGAACACAGCGGTGGCCAGGGAGAGACGGTCCTGCTGCTTCCCCACTACCAGCTGCAGTCCCAAGGGTAAACCCTCCTCGCTCAGCCCCAACGGACACTGGGTCACCGGAAGACCCAGAATGTTAAAGATACCTGTGAGGGATGAGAGAAGGGTACCGTGTCAGAGCTGAGAAAAATGTTGACACCAAAAAAAAGTTTAGGAACTGTACTTCAGGCAATGGCTGTCATTTAGGGTTAGATATTGTCCTGACCAGGTAAAGCTCATACGAGGCTCTGCAAACTACTTCCTACCTTCCACCACTGACACCAAGCTAGCTAAAGCACCACTGACCAGTGTAGGAGAAGTTGAAGGGGGTGAAGAGGGGATGGTGGTGTTTGGGGGCGAGGTGAGGGTGAGAGGGGTAGAGCAGCACCCCGTCTGTTCCCAACAGTTCCTCCAGGTCTTTCTGGAGAGATTCCTTCTGCTGCAGGATGAACTGGGTGGGCTGGGCCCTCTGGAACATCTCTACCAGGACCAGACCTGAGGGGAGCTCTGGTTACGTCATTTACAGCAATGTGCCCCACATTCAAGAGCACCGAGTTTTAAGAAAAACAATATAACATTATACCCAGTTACAGACAACATGACATGGTTGATAAGGGAGAGGAGGATGAGGAGAGAAAAGGAGGGAGGAACAGAGAAGTAGGGGAGGCCTACTACATGTCCTTAAACCATCACACAACCATCACACACCTAGAGCAGCCACGGTGTGCTTAGAGAGTCCCACAGTCCACTTAGCCATCTCCCATAGAGGCCACACCTTCTTCCCATGGTCAGACATCAGCTCTGCAAACGATGTGGGCTGCTGTTGGACGAACAGGCATATAGACCATTAAGGCAATACTATACATTCAAGCACTCACCATGCACTCAGAGACAAGCAAAAACTCACCTTTCCATCCTTCCCCGGGGCTCCCATCATCGCACTCCAGATCTGGAAGGAGTATTTGAGCTGAGGAATCTTCAGCTGCTGAACTTTGACCCCCAGGTCTGCCTCCAGACGTTGAACCACCTGGGGAAGACATGATGACAACTAATTCTCTAATGTTCTCTCCCGCTCTTTATTTCCATCTTCTAATCTTCCTGTTTCTCCTGATTCAACCCTCTCCCTCATCTCTTACTCTCTCTCTACCTCCCTTTCTCTCAATCATTTTCTCTCTGCTCCTCCAACTCACACTCCTCTGAGCCAGGACTATCTGTTTGTCTACAGGAGATACCAGAGGAACTCTCCTGTCTCCCTCCCCTCCTCCCTCTCTCACCCTCCTCTGAGCCAGGACTATCTGTTTGTCTACAGGAGATACCAGAGGAACTCTCCTGTCTCCCTCCCCTCCTCCCTCTCTCACCCTCCTCTGAGCCAGGCCTAGCTGCTGGTCGACAGGAGATACCAGAGGAACTCTCCTGTCTCCCTCCCCTCCTCCCTCTCTCACCCTCCTCTGAGCCAGGACTAGCTGCTGGTCGACAGGAGATACCAGAGGAACTCTCCTGTCTCCCTCCCCTCCTCCCTCTCTCACCCTCCTCTGAGCCAGAACTAGCTGCTGGTCGACAGGAGACACCAGAGGAACTCTCCTGTCTCCCTCCCCTCCTCCCTCTCTCACCCTCCTCTGAGCCAGGACTAGCTGCTGGTCGACAGGAGACACCAGAGGAACTCTCCTGTCTCCCTCCCCTCCTCCCTCTCTCACCCTCCTCTGAGCCAGGACTAGCTGCTGGTCGACAGGAGACACCAGAGGAGAGCCTCCATCGTGAGGAACAGAGAAGAACCGTAATCTCTTCAGGTCCACCTCAGACGACAGAGACAACCTGCAGAGGGGGAGGGAGGGAGAGAGAATGAGGGGGAGACAGAGAGAGACAAGACGTGGTCATATCTGGGTGTTATTAACGTGCAGTCATTGTTTATCTGTGCATGTTGTTGTTGTCCCTCTGTACCTGTCAGCGTTGGCTCCTCCCATAACTCTGAGCATGGGCAGCAGGTCCTGGGCGTAGCGACACATTGGGCCTGTACACAGGAAACCAGGCTGCTGCCCCGAGGCCGGGGGGAACTGACCCACGTTAGACACTACACCTACAGACAGACAGAGAGAGGTCATTTATGGTCATGGTCATTTATGAGTTTATGAATCTTGGTTTCATCAGACCAGAGAATTTTGTTTCTCATGGTCTGATAGTCCTTTAGGTGCTTTTTTGCAAACTCCAAGCGGGCTGTCATGTACCTTTTACTGAGGAGTGGCTTCCGTCTGGCCACTCTACCATAAAGGCCTGATTGGTGGAGTGCTGCAGAGATGGTTGTCCTTCTAGAATGTTCTCCCATCTCCACAGAGGAACTCTGGAGTTCTGTAAGAGTGACCATCGCGTTCTTGGTCACATCCCTGACCAAGGCTTTTCTCCCCCAATTGCTCAGTTTGGCCGGGCGGCCAGCTCTAGGAAGAGTCTTGGTGGTTCCAAACTTCTTCAATTTAAGAATGATGGAGGCCACTGTGTTCTTGGGGACCTTCAATGCTGCAAAAAAATGCTGGTACCTTTCCCCAGATCTGTGCCTGGACACAATCCTGTCTCGGAGCTCTATGGACAATTCCTTTGACCTCATGGCTTGATTTTGGCTCTGACATGCACTGTCAACTGTCTGACCTCATATAGACAGGTGTGTCCCTTTACAAATCATGTCCAATCAATTTAATTTACTACAAGAGGACTCCAATCAAGTTGTAGAAACATCACAGGGATGATCAATGGAAACAGGATGCACCTGAGCTCAATTTTGAGTCGCATAGCAAAGAGGGTGAATACTGATGTAGTTTTTTAATACATTTGAAAACATTTCTAAAAATGCACTGTATTCACACACTTACCCCACCAGTCATGCCACCAGGGGTCTTTTCACAGTCCCCAAATCCACAACAAACTCAAGAAAGCCTACAGTATTATATAGATTATTCAATGGAACTCTGTAGACTGTGTGCCCTTTTTAAATGTATGTAGTTCTGTCCTTGAGCTGTTCTTGTCTATTAATGTTCTGTATTATGTAATGTTTCATGTTTTGTGTGGACCCCAGGAAGAGGAGCTGCTGCTTTCGCAACAGCTAATAGCAAATACTAAAATACACACACACCTGCAATTAAACACAACCAAACGCACGACTAGAAGGAACTGGCCCCGTTACATCCTACAGAGACAGCAGATTGGTGCGAGTGTCTCACACACACAGGATGTGTGTCTCTACAACGCGGGATAGATACAAACCTCCATGCACACAACACTCACACACAGGTGTCAGACTGGACGCCCTCACCTGATGTTGGCTTGTGGCCGAAGATGCCGTTGAAGAATGCTGGGATGCGAATACTGCCCCCAACATCTGAGCCAACCCCTATCACGGAACCACCGCCGCCCAAAATACTGCCCTCCCCTCCTGAGAGAGACAGACAGATAAAGGTCATACAAGATGGTAGAAACACTTGGAGTCACACTGACATACAACAATATATTGAAGGTTGACAGAAAAGGTATCATTCTATGATCTACTCCTACTCTATTCCTCCGTATTCCAAACATTCTGTTGCCATTCCATTGGATTCCATCCATTCTATTCCATTAGAGAATGACAGCGGTGTAACTAACCGGAGCTTCCCCCTGGTATTCTCTCCAGGTCGTATGGGTTGTTGGTGATTCCATACAGGTGGTTATGGGACTCAAGCCACATGCAGAGCTCACTACAGTTAGTCACCCCCAGAGGAATAGCCCCTGCCCTCTTCAGCAGAGCCACCGGCGGAGCGTCCGTTGCCGAAATCACCCCCCGCCGTGACACCAGCCCTGTGGAGTTAGGCATACCTGGGGAGAAGAGAGAGAGAGAGGGGCAGGAGAGGGAGAGAGATGGTAAATGGGGACAGTGAACAAGGCATTGGAACAAACAAGGCTTCTATTTCAACTGTAGTAGTTCAGTAGGTTTCCCATTTCAGCAGGTTTAGACCTTGAGAGTGAGGGAACGGCACAGAGACAGACTTTAACAACACACGTTGCATCAAGGACAACCAGTGGGGAAAGAACCCTGATTGCAGCACAGGCACAACTACAGGTCAGGGTATCGGCCATGTTGATCATATTATCCTCTCTATAAGTAGCATTAGTAATCTGCCCTGGACGCAAGACTCCATACTTCAACACCAAACGTTGCATCAAATATTGAAATACAACTGACAGCAGTACTGCTGCAGGTCAGGGACCCTAATTACCAGAGTACCAGGCTACATAGAAATATAGTGACTCTGTTCTAATCATCATTAGAAGAAGTAGCATTAGCAGCCTACCCTGGAGGGAGAAGGCCTCTTTGACAGTGAACGGGACACCCAGTAGAGGAAGCCTGTCCTCCAGAACATCCTCTCCTCCTGTCTCCTCCTCGATCAGCTTATCCACCTGGGCTGCCTCCTGCAGGGCCAAGGAAAACCTGAGAGAGATGGGTGGAGAGATGCAGGGAGAAAGAGAGAGAGAGAGCGGTGGTAGGAGGGACGGACAGAGAATAGGAGGTAAGAGATAAAGGGAGGACGGGAGTGTGGCTTGACTTGAAATGCACACTGAAAGTAGGTGTCCTCTATCTCCCACACACACACACAGTCTCTCTCACCTGTCCTTGACCATGGCATTGATGAGAGGGTTAATCTCTTGGATGCGGTCTATGTAGGTCTGTACCACCTCCACACTGGTTACCTGAGAGAACAGGGGCAATTATATAAATTACAGTCTGATTCATCAAGATATGCTCTGTGCCCCAAATGCCACCCTATTCCCTGTTAGTGCACTCCCTTTGACCAGAAGTAGTGCATTACATAGGGAATAGGGTGCCATTTGGGATACAACATGATCAATCCAAAAAAGAAATGAGAAGCACAACCGTGAATATTTAGGATGAATATGTCTATTCTCATACGCTGTAAAAAGTTATTCTGAGAGAGTACAATTGGCAGGATGTTTAGTGATATTTTCCAGATGTTCAAAGCGCTGTAACATTACATAGCAGAGAGAGAACGGGAGTAGGGGAAAGATTTCCTATTGTTTCTGTCTCTATCCCAAAATAGCACACTATTCCCTTTATAGTGCACTACTTTCAACCAGAACCCTATGGGTCTTGGTCAAAAGTAGTGCACTATATAGGTCACCAGTTGCCATTTGGGATGTACCGTCCTCTGACTACAGTGACCTTTGTGCAGGTGAAGTAAAGTCCCCTCCGGTGGCTCTACGTGGCCCCCTGCCACTATTGTTTACGTTCTGGAAGTAAATCCCTCTTAACAGGGAGCCCGGCTCAACCACCAAAGCCACACAAATCTGTGTCCCTACTGGTACCTTATTATGTAGTGCACTGCTTTTGAACAGAGCCCTGTAAAGAATAGGGACCCAAACTACGGTATATCCTCTGGGATGTGACAGGATGTGTTGGAAAACACAACCAACTTGAATGTATTTTATATGAAATGCTAATTCAATAGGCTACTTTATTCAAGTAGGCCCAGAGTAATACAAGTGCTATTAGGTACGAAGCACAGTAAACTACTATGTCAGTAAACTACTGTCGTGAGTTATTACTAGCCTACATATCCCAGCATTCGTCAGTGCCACCGAGTCACCTTGCAGAAGCTTTCTCTTCCCTAAACAATCCCGAGCTGCGATGCATAATAAAACAAGCAACTGGCAGTTCTTCATTTATCCCGGCCATATCTATATGAATACACGTTATGTCACGATCTACCGGGTGGCATTTAACTACCTAACAACACTTTAATAAAGTTCACCTGCCTCTCTCCGTCGAATCATGCGGGCGAGCCGCATCGCGGGGACCTTCAACAGTGGGTTGGTGATTGGTGGGAGCCTCCTCACGGACCTGTCCGCTCCCCGCCGCTGAGAGAGCAGCTGGAAGACGGCAAACAGCATCCCGACCGCTCCCCGCAGCATCGAGGCCAGGAACCGTTCGAACCATGTCAGAGCCATTACTACCGATAGCGGAAGACTAGCTATTTCGACATGAGATTTCGGGTGCCAGAAATTGCCGTACTAGTAAAAAAGATCCACTGCTCAGTCTCTATCCACTCTCCCAGAATGCAACGGGGGTGCTGTAATAAAATGAACCTCTGCCTCTGCTAGCTGCAGGTGTTATGTCAGACGCTCTGTTTCTTGTATGAAAGTTAGCCGGAACTTCCGTAGGGGACCCCATACAATCAGATATGTTATATCACCTTTACGGAAGAAAGACTGCGGTCAGAGTGCAGTATAACTACAGTATGCAGAAAACATTTTTTTTACTGCAGTAATTTTGCAGTTTAACTGTAATTAGAGTGCAGTATAACTGCAGTTCAACAGCAGTACAATGCAGTTATTCTACAATTACTGCGTCCAAAATACCACAGTCGACTGCAGTTATTGCACTTTTCAAAACTGCTATCTTTTTGTTGTCAGTGCACAATCACAATGAAAACGGTCTTATCTGCTGAAACTGCACAGTGATACAATTACATTACATTGTTGTCATACAGTTTATTGTAGCTGCAACAGCTGTCATTGCAGTGTCGTTATTCCGTTTACCGCCACTAGATGGAAGCAAACATCTCAGTCCAACGCTTCAGCTTCCTCCATTCTGACCCGCAGAGACAGTACACACACACAAAACACCGCACACACGCACCATTTAGGATTTTAGACTGGTTTTTAACACCTTTCATTTGAAGGCCTACCTGTCAAACATGCAGTAGGAAGGAATAGGCTGCTCAAAATACAGTTATTAATTTGTGGAATTGTCTAAAGTTAAAAAAAAACAACATTATATTATGCTTTGGTCTTGATCTTTACTGATGAGTGAGCTGCCTGTAATGGTTATCAAGCACCAATAGCAATCTCTCATTAGCCTGCACATCTTGATTGATAGACAAACCATCCAATAGAGAGGTTATAGGTTATAGGTAATAATAATAATTTATAGAAATCTGGAAACACTGGAGAGTTACTTTAACATACACCTGGCATGCTTTTTTCATTCAAATACCTTACTTTTCGCTCAAAAAGATAATTTGAATGTCTTCACGGAAGTAGACAGTTTTTACCCAATCGCTACAGCCAGTGCCTCAAAGAACCGCTGCCGACAACAAATACTTAGAACGTTTGCTGTAGTAGCAGATATGAACAAGGTAAAGTTTGACAGAGGTGAGATGGAGGAGAGGATTGAGGATATCGATGTCAGTGCAGACACCCTGAGAGACGGTGAGACCAGCACCAAGAGAGAAGAGACAGCAGACACTGTTACAAATAATTGACCAACCAACAAGTCTCTCTTATTTGTCTACAGAACCTGAGAGCTCAGGGAACAGACCCTTCCTAGTTGCTGCAGTGTGTCTGGGGCTGCTGTGTGTTCTACTGGCTGGGATCATAGGCCTGTCTGTCTACTGTGAGTATAAGGCCCTCATTACATTCACTAGACTTGATGCTGTGTGTTTTCGCCTACTGGCTGGGATCATAGGCCTGTCTGTCTACTGTGAGTATAAGGCCCTCATTACATTCACTAGACTTGATGCTGTGTGTTCTCCTACTGGCTGGGATCATAGGCCTGTCTGTCTACTGTGAGTATAAGGCCCTCATTACATTCACTAGACTTGATTATGTGTGTTCTCCTACTGGCTGGGATCATAGGCCTGTCTGTCTACTGTGAGTATAAGGCCCTCATTACATTCACTAGACTTGATGCTGTGTGTTCTCCTACTGGCTGGGATCATAGGCCTGTCTGTCTACTGTGAGTATAAGGCCCTCATTACATTCACTAGACTTGTTGCTGTGTGTTCTCCTATTGGCTGGGATCATAGACCTGTCTGTCTACTGTGAGTATAAGGCCCTCATTACATTCACTAGACTTGATGCTGTGTGTTCTCCTACTGGCTGGGATCATAGGCCTGTCTGTCTACTGTGAGTATAAGGCCCTCATTACATTCACTAGACTTGATGCTGTGTGTTCTCCTACTGGCTGGGATCATAGGCCTGTCTGTCTACTGTGAGTATAAGGCCCTCATTACATTCACTAGACTTGATGCTGTGTGTTCTCCTACTGGCTGGGATCATAGGCCTGTCTGTCTACTGTGAGGATAAGGCCCTCATTACATTCACTAGACTTGATGCTGTGTGTTCTCCTACTGGCTGGGATCATAGGCCTGTCTGTCTACTGTGAGTATAAGGCCCTCATTACATTCACTAGACTTGATGCTGTGTGTTCTCCTACTGGCTGGGATCATAGGCCTGTCTGTCTACTGTGAGTATAAGGTCCTCATTACATTCACTACACTTGATGCTGTGTGTTCTCCTACTGGCTGGGATCATAGGCCTGTCTGTCTACTGTTAGTATAAGGCCCTCATTACATTCAGTAGACTTGATGCTGTGTGTTCTCCTACTGGCTGGGATCATAGGCCTGTCTGTCTACTGTGAGTATAAGGCCCTCATTACATTCACTAGACTTGATGCTGTGTGTTCTCCTACTGGCTGGGATCATAGGCCTGTCTGTCTACTGTGAGTATAAGGCCCTCATTACATTCACTAGACTTGTTGCTGTTTGTTCTCCTACTGGCTGGTATCATAGGCCTGTCTGTCTACTGTGAGTATAAGGCCCTCATTACATTCACTAGACTTGTTGCTGTGTGTTCTCCTACTGGCTGGGATCATAGGCCTGTCTGTCTAGTGTGAGTATAAGGCCCTCATTACATTCACTAGACTTGATGCTGTGTGTTCTCCTACTGGCTGGGATCATAGGCCTGTCTGTCTACTGTGAGTATAAGGCCCTCATTACATTCACTAGACTTGATGCTGTGTGTTCTCCTACTGGCTGGGATCATAGGCCTGTCTGTCTAGTGTGAGTATAAGGCCCTCATTACATTCAATAGACTTGATGCTGTGTGTTCTCCTACTGGCTGGGATCATAGGCCTGTCTGTCTACTGTGAGTATAAGGCCCTCATTACATTCACTAGACTTGATGCTGTGTGTTCTCCTACTGGCTGGGATCATAGGCCTGTCTGTCTACTGTGAGTATAAGGCCCTCATTACATTCACTAGACTTGATGCTGTGTGTTCTCCTACTGTGTGGGATCATAGGCCTGTCTGTCTACTGTGAGTATAAGGCCCTCATTACATTCACTAGACTTGATGCTGTGTGTTCTCCTACTGGCTGGGATCATAGGCCTGTCTGTCTACTGTGAGTATAAGGCTCTCATTACATTCACTAGACTTGATGCTGTGTGTTCTCCTACTGGCTGGGATCATAGGCCTGTCTGTCTACTGTGAGTATAAGGCTCTCATTACATTCACTAGACTTGATGCTGTGCCGTCTTCTTCACAGGTCACCAGATGTTCTACTTTTCTATTTACATCTTGGCCTTACCTTTGGATGTCGCTTGGCAACGTGACATTCTTCCTGCGCTCATAGTTACTGTAAACATTATAGTTATTGTTCTTACTATTTTAGCAGTTCTGATGTTATCTAATTTAGTGAGCAACTTCTCTTTTTTAGTTGTTGCAGATAATGAGGTCTTAACGAGATTCATAGTTTATGAAAACAAATGTACTGAAGAGAGAGAGCAACTACAGACTGAGAGAAATGTTCTCAGTGGGAGGATAGTAAATCTACAGCACTAAATGATCGTGTCATTAATCACACAGGCCCGAGCATGTGTCTGTATTCGGTCATTAAGTGTACAGTGTAAGAAGTTGGACGTCAATTCATGTTTTCATCTTTCACAACAACCCTGTCCTGAAACCTGTCACAAGTTTGAATCCATTTAGTACTTCCTGTCTACTGAGACTAAAACCTGGGAGGAGAGCAGAGAGGACTGTCTGAAGAGAGGAACAGACCTGGTGATCAAAAACAGCGATAAGGAACAGGTAAGAGAGAGAGAGAGAGAGAGAGAGAGAGAGAGAGAGAGAGAGAGAGAGAGAGAGAGAGAGAGAGAGAGAGAGAGAGAGAGAGATGATATGAGTGTGCAGGGGTTAGATATAATCAAACAGAATACGTATATATGTTTATCTTTTTCAAAAACAGAAAATTATCTTCAACCTCAACAAGAGTGTCTGGATTGGTCTGACTGACTCTGTTACTGAGGGGACCTGGAGATGGGTGGACGGTATCCCACTGACCACCACAAGGTAATACACTACTGCTCTAATAACACTAACCACAGTGTAGGTCCTCCATTCCCAACTGGTGGACCAACACTGACCACAGAGTAAGATCATAAAGAGCAGAGAGGAACAGGTAAAAGAGAGAGAATACATTTTAGTAGATGCTCTTATCCAGAACGACTTACAGGAGCAATTAGGGATAAGTGCCTTGCTCAAGGACACACCAATAGATTTTTCACCTTGTCGGCTCAGGGATTCAAACCAACAACCTTTAGGTTACTGGCCCAACACACTTATCCGCTAGGCTAACTGCCACAGACATTGTATTGAATATGCATTATAAAGGTTTTTTATCATTTCAGCCAGTAGCTTTGAAGGTAGCGCTCACTAGCCAAAACAGGTCCCCAAAATGTGGTATCCATTTCGTATGATATGGACCTGAATATATAGATTTTTCTGTGTAATTCCACCTTAGATTTCCTCCTGTATATATAGTTCCTTAAACAGCAGTGCAGAGAAAGTACCAGGCTGCGTTTACACAGGCAGCCCACTTCTGATTATTTTCCACTAATTGGTATTTGACCAATTAGATCAGATATTTTGCCACTTATTGGGCAAAACATCAGAATTGGGCTGCCTGTGTAAAAGTTGCCAGAGAAGCCTATTTATCATAGATCCAATGAATTGCCCTGAGATGTAAGAAATATACCCACAGTTCTCCACTCCACCAATGTTACTGCGGGAACCTGGAAATGGGTGGACTGCACCCCACTGACCACCCCAAGGTAAGAGACTACTGCTCTAGAATAACACTGACCACCCCAAGGTAAGAGACTACTGCTCTATAATAACACTGATCAAAACCATGTATCTGATGCTGTCTGGACAATATACTATATTCTCTCTCTCTCTCTCTCTCTCTCTCTCTCTCTCTCTCTCTCTCTCTCTCTCTCTCTCTCTCTCTCTCTCTCTCTCTCTCTCTCTCTCTCTCTCTCTCTCTCTCTCTCTCTCTCTCTCTCTCTCTCTCTCTCTCTCTCTCTCTCTCTCTCTCTCTCTCTCTCTCTCTCTCTCTCTCTCTCTCTCTCTCTCTCTCTCTCTCTCTCTCTCTCTCTCTCTCTCACACACCAAACCCTACATGGACTAGCCCACACCAGTCCTTCATGGGGTTGATGTGGGCAAGCCTGTGCTTGGCTTGGTGGGCTAGCACCTGCTGGGCTGGTGTGCGGTTCTCATTCCCCCCTTCTGACACCCAGGTGGCGACATGCATCTCTATGTGAATAGGAGATATATCAGCTTGGATGTCGACCCACTACCTCAAGTTCAACCTCGACAAGACAGAGCTGCTTTTCCTCCCAGGGAAGGCCTGCCCTCTCCAAGACCTGTCCATCACGGTTGACAACTCCACGGTGTCCCCCTCCCAGCGTGTACTACAACATCCATAGAATAAGACCTTTTCTCACACAGGAAGCGGTGCAGGTCCTAATCCAGGTGATTATCATATCCCGTCTGGATTACTGCAGCCCTTTTGTTGGCTGGGCTCCCGCTGCTTGTGCCATCAAACCCCTGCAACTTCTCCAGAATGCCGCAGCCCACCTGGTGTTCAACCTTCCTAAGTTCTCCCATGTCACCCCGCTCCTCCACACACTCCACTGGCTTCCAGTTGAAGATCACATCCACTACAAGACCATGGTGCTTACCTACGGAGTAGCGAGAGGAACTGCTCATCCCTACCTTCAGGTTATGCTCAAACCCTACACCCCAACCCGAGCAATCTGTTCTGCCACCTCTGGTCTCTTGGCCCTCCCACCACTACAGCAGTTCAGCTCCTGCTCAGTGCTGTCAAAGCTCTTCTCTGTACTGACACCACCATGGTGGAACCTGATGCTAGGACAGTAGAGTCCCTGTCCATCTTCCGAAAACGTATGAAACCCTATCTCATCAGAGTATTGTAGCACTTTCCTGCAGTCAAATTATTTAGTTGTAGATATTTTTCATGATTTCATAATTCATTTTTTCTTCCGTGATGTATATAAAGTGTAATATTGGGATGTAAACTCAAAATGGAATACATTTCAACTCTATATTTGACATGTTACAGTTGTCTTACTTTTTGTGAGCCCATAACCATGTGTGTGAGGTGTATACTTTTGTTTCAAAGGAGATTTCTTTCAAACAATCAAGAAACACTGTGACCCTGATTTAGCCCACTGCAGTAGAATGTTAAACAAGACATCTTGTCTTACACACACCCCTCCCCCCTACTTTGCACTGACTGTGATATGCGGTTGTCTCACTTCGCTATCTTAAGATGATTGCACTAACTCAAAGTTTATCTGGATAAAATGACTAAAATGTCAAATGTAAATGTGCAGAAAGGTGAAAGGAAGGGGGAGGTTTGGAAATTTGGAGCTGTTTATGTGACATTTAGCCTTTGTTGTCCACTTCCCCTCTATGATCTATATCTTCCTGGTATGATAGTGTTCTGTCCATCATCACAAATAGCAAGTGCCAGACTGGACTCACTGGACAGCTCTCATACAGAGATAGTGGTAGACTATGGAGATGTCTGGGGCCACTGTTTATATCAATGAAGATGTTAGAGGAATACAGTGTGTTTAAGGGGACCAGTTTCACAATGGAGCCGACATCTATGTAAATGAAGAGCCTAACTATGAAAATGACTGGAGAAACAAGACTGAGGATGCAGTGACCCAAGGGACCACACCACAACTTGAACACTCAGGTAAGGTACACAGACAGACACACTCGCGCACATGCACACGCACACGCATACACACACACAGTCTTGCACAGTTAACCACTTTGTGGGGACACACAATTCAGTCCCATTCAAAATCCTATTTTTCCTAAACCCTAAACCCAACCCTCTTAACCCATACTCTTACCCTAACCCTAACATTAACCATAACCCTCACCTTAACCCAAAAATCTAACCTTAACCTTAACCCTAAACCTAACCCTAGCTCCTAACCCTAACCCTAAAATGAACCCTAGCTCCTAACCCGAACACTAATTCTAACCTTAACCTCCCCACTAACCTCCCCACAAGAATAGGAAACAAACAAAAATTGACTGGTCAATTTTTGTTTGTTTCCTATTCTTGTGGGGACTTCTGGTTAAACACACGCACACACACACACACACACACACACACACACACACACACACACACACACACACACACACACACACACACACACACACACACACACACACACACACACACACACACACACACACACACACACACACACACACACACACACACACACACACACACACACACACTTTTTATGCGTCCACAGAGCATGATAGCACAGGAAAGAGACCCTTCCTAGTTGCTGCAGTGTGTCTGGGGCTGCTGTGTGTTCTACTGGCCGGGATAACCGGCCTGTCTGTCCACTGTAAGTCTTAAGTGATCATTTGTACAAATCACCAGCAGGTCTGTGATTATCTCCTTTTCCTAAACTTTTATGTTGTTGTGACAGATGATGGGGTCTCTAAGAGCTTCTTAGTCTATAAGACCAACTCATCTGCAGAGAGAGACCAGCTACAGACCAGTTACAGCAACCTGACTACTGAGAGAGACCAGTTACAGACCAGCTACAACAACCTGAATAATGAGAGAGACCAGCTTCAGACCAGTTACAACACCCTGACTAAAGAGCGAGACCAGCTACAGACCAGCTACAACAACCTGACTACTGAGAGAGACCAGCTTCAGACCAGTTACAACACCCTGACTAAAGAGAGACCAGCTACAGACCAGCTACAACAACCTGAATACTGAGATACCAGCTACAGACCAGTAACAACACCCTGACTAAAGAGAGAGACCAGTTACAGGCCAGCTACAACAACCTGAATAAAGAGAGAGACCAGCTACAGACCAGTAACAACACCCTGACTAAAGAGAGAGACCAGCTACAGACCAGTTGCAACACCCTGACTACAGAGAGATACCAGATACAGACCAGTTACAACACCCTGACTAAAGAGAGAGACCAGCTACAGACCAGTAACAACACCCTGACTAAAGAGAGAGACCAGCTACAGAACAGTTACAACACCCTGAGAGAGACCAGCTATTTTTTTAGGAGCCTCGTATACAATGGGTGAAAGTAATCCGGAATGGTCTGGTACAGAGTACCAGCCAAATAAATAGCGGGGATACGCCATACTAAAAGAACATGAGCCTATCACAATAATTAAAACATAGATTCCAAGAAAACTACACTATTTATTTATCCTTACCGCATGTAAACTGCATTAAAATTCAGCAAACAGACACTCCAAAATTATTTGTAATCCAACAGTAACACAGACATCTTGCCAAGGCAGAGACGTGTGGTCGAGACCGAGACGCGCGTGGACAGAGGTGTACACATTAATTCATTTCAGGACTTGTGTAGGCCTAACAAATGACTATCACTGAATATCATTCAGAACACTGTTTGGTGTTTTGTAACTGACGTCTCTTTGTATTTATCAACTGGCACTGTATGGATGCAGGAAATATTTTAGTAGAGTAGCCTAGTTGGAATAGTAGGCTAAATGAAGTCTGGACACTGACTGTAGGCCTCACATGTAGCCTTTTATAATATTAACTGTAGTCTGGACACTGACTCACATGTAGCCTTTTATAATATTAACTGAAGTCTGGACACTGACTGTAGGCCTCACATGTAGCCTTTTAATATTAACTGAAGTCTGGACACTGACTGTAGGCCTCACATGTAGCCTTTTATAATATTAACTGAAGTCTGGACACTGACTGTAGGCCTCACATGTAGCCTTTTAATATTAACTGAAGTCTGGACACTGACTGTAGGCCTCACATGTAGCCTTTTAATATTAACTGAAGTCTGGACACTGACTGTAGGCCTCACATGTAGCCTTTTAATATTAACTGAAGTCTGGACACTGACTGTAGGCCTCACATGTAGCCTTTTAATATTAACTGAAGTCTGGACACTGACTGTAGGCCTCACATGTAGCCTTTTAATATTAACTGAAGTCTGGACACTGACTGTAAGCCTCACATGTAGCCTTTTAATATTAACTGAAGTCTGGACACTGACTGTAGGCCTCACATGTAGCCTTTTAATATTAACTGTAGTCTGGACACTGACTGTAGGCCTCACATGTAGCCTTTTATAATATTAACTGAAGTCTGGACACTGACTGTAGGCCTCACATGTAGCCTTTTATAATATTAACTGTAGTCTGGACACTGAGTGTAGGCCTCACATGTAGCCTTTTATAATATTAACTGTAGTCTGGACACTGACTGTAGGCCTCACATGTAGCCTTTTAATATTAACTGAAGTCTGGACACTGACTGTAGGCCTCACATGTAGCCTTTTAATATTAACTGTAGTCTGGACACTGACTGTAGGCCTCACATGTAGCCTTTTAATATAAACTCTAGTCTGGACACTGACTGTAGGCCTCACATGTAGCCTTTTAATATTAACTGAAGTCTGGACACTGACTGTAGGCCTCACATGTAGCCTTTTTATATTAACTGAAGTCTGGACACTGACTGTAGGCCTCACATGTAGCCTTTTATAATATTAACTGTAGTCTGGACACTGACTGTAGGCCTCACATGTAGCCTTTTAATATTAACTGAAGTCTGGACACTGACTGTAGGCCTCACATGTAGCCTTTTAATATTAACTGAAGTCTGGACACTGACTGTAGGCCTCACATGTAGCCTTTTAAAATATTAACTGAAGTCTGGACACTGACTGTAGGCCTCACATGTAGCCTTTTATAATATTAACTGAAGTCTGGACACTGACTGTAGGCCTCACATGTAGCCTTTTAATATTAACTGAAGTCTGGACACTGACTGTAGGCCTCACATGTAGCCTTTTATAATATTAACTGAAGTCTGGACACTGACTGTAGGCCTCACATGTAGCCTTTTATAATATTAACTGTAGTCTGGACACTGACTGTAGGCCTCACATGTAGCCTTTTATAATATTAACTGAAGTCTGGACACTGACTGTAGGCCTCACATGTAGCCTTTTATAATATTAACTGTAGTCTGGACACTGACTGTAGGCCTCACATGTAGCCTTTTAATATTAACTGAAGTCTGGACACTGACTGTAAGCCTCACATGTAGCCTTTTAATATTAACTGAAGTCTGGACACTGACTGTAGGCCTCACATGTAGCCTTTTAATATTAACTGAAGTCTGGACACTGACTGTAGGCCTCACATGTAGCCTTTTAATATTAACTGAAGTCTGGACACTGACTGTAGGCCTCACATGTAGCCTTTTATAATATTAACTGAAGTCTGGACACTGACTGTAGGCCTCACATGTAGCCTTTTAATATTAACTGTAGTCTGGACACTGACTGTAGGCCTCACATGTAGCCTTTTATAATATTAACTGAAGTCTGGACACTGACTGTAGGCCTCACATGTAGCCTTTTATAATATTAACTGAAGTCTGGACACTGACTGTAGGCCTCACATGTAGCCTTTTATAATATTAACTGAAGTCTGGACACTGACTGTAGGCCTCACATGTAGCCTTTTAATATTAACTGAAGTCTGGACACTGACTGTAGGCCTCACATGTTGCCTTATAACATTAACTTCTGCAGAATTAAGTGTTCTTCACAGCAAAAAGTATAGATCAAATGTTATTTTTTTCTCTGGAATATTTATTTTAGCATCTTGAGAGAATGCTTATACATGCTTTGGGACCTGTTGTGTACACTAAACGTGCAATTTCTTTCAGCAACATTTCATTTTCAACCACATAAAATATGTATCCATGATGAACTGATATACTATCGGAAAGCTGCATGTATCTAATTATAGACAAGTTGACTAACAAAATGTATCTAATTTATGTTACACTCTAGAACATCAATGACAGAAGAGAAGCTGCATGTATCTAATTAGAGACAAGTTGACTAACACATTGCCTACCATGTTGGAAATAATGACATCTAAATGAGGCTTAAAAATATATAATTTTTTCGTACCACCTGTCGTTGCACCGTCCCTGAGTAAGGTGAGCAGTTAGCCTATGCATGAGCCTTTTGAAGTAATTGTTTGACAATAAGATGAAAACATGACTGGTTGTTGTTTATGCCACGTTAATAGGCAGTCAAATACAGTTGAAAAGTTAAACGACAAATATTTACTATTAGGCCCATAGAGATCCTATTCAATTAATATGGATTCTAATTCTAGATATAGTTCTATCTTTAGGCCAATAAAAGGCGGTCGCCGGAATAAATTAAATCACTAGTGAATTTTTTTTTAGAGAAGGCACCACTGCCCAGCATGAGAACTCAACACATTGTTTAGATGGATGGCCATATACACTCAGTGGCCAGTTTATTAGGTGGACCACCTTGTTCCTGTAAATAGTTCGAGTCAGGTGGTCATGGGTTGCTATATAAAGCAGGCAGACAGGCATCAAGGCATTCAGTTACTGTTAGACTGAACGTTAGAATGGGTAAAACAAGAGACCTAAACGACTTTGAGCGTGGTATGATGGTCAGTGCCAGGTGCTGTTTCCAGTATCTCAGTAACGGCCGGCCAACTGTGTGACAAACTAAAAATATCCAAACAGCGGAAGTCCTGTGGGCGAAAACAGCTTGTTGATGAGAAAGGTCGAAAGAGATTGGCAAGAATCGTGCAAGCTAACACGAGGCCCACAAACAGGCAAATAATGGCGCATTGCAACAGTAGTGTGCGGAACAGTATTTCAGAATGCACAACTCGTCGGTCCTTGTCATGGATGGACTATTGTAGCACACGACCACACCAGGTTCCACTCATATTAGTGAAAAACAAGAAGAAGCGGCTTCAGTGGGCACACGATCACCAACACTGGACAATGGAGGAGTGGAAAAACATTGCCTGGTCCGACGAATTCCAGTTCATGCGTCATGCTGATGACAGTGTCAGAACTTGGCGTTAACAGCATGAGTCCATGACCCCATCCTGCCTGGTGTCAACGGTACAGGCTGGTGGCGGTGTTGTAATGGTGTGGGGAATGTTTTTCTAGCACACGATATGCCATTTAAAACCAATTGATTGACATTTGAACGCCGTAGCATACTTGTAGCGCACGCTAACCACATTCCGTACAAATGTGCCCAACTGCGACATTCAAACAAGTCAAAATCTGGTGTGTGAACTACGTTTCTATTCAAGCGTTGATTGACATGGTAATGGCTCTATAGTATTGGAGAAAAGTTGAAAAAACGGACCCCTCTGACGCTGTACGTTACATTGTGACATGTCGTGGCGTAACGTACAGCGCGCGTTAAGCAACTAATTCTGTCTTACAGCCTCTCTCCACCAGGTGTAGCACTTCTCTCACCGTTTCAAAACAAGAAAGAGACAGGGACAGGGAAAGGGGGGGATAAATAGTCATTTTTTGCGTCATCACTGCAAGATATCATGACGTTGTTTACTTCTGAAGATCACTTTTGCACCGTCCTAAAAACCCGATTCAAATTCGACACAAACCTTCAAATAGGTATGTAATGACACATTATATAAACTCTTTATAGTGTTTAATTTACATTTTAGAGGCGATAAGTTGGACAGATCGAGTGAAAAAAGCCGTATCCCCACACGACATCTCTCCTTCTCACTATCATGTAATAGGTTTAGCTTCCCCACCCGCCATTTTTAAAAAGACCCGACGGAGCTCATTGCCTTCTTGAATCATGCAGAGATTGGTGTCATGAAGGGCTCGTCATTGATTTTGTTGGAAAGGGGAGAAATTGTGCTTTACAATGGTATTGATATTACAGTTGATCTGGAAGTATTACATTTTTGGGCTCTAAAATTAGGTCATTTGTACGGACCAGCGCGATGTACAAAAGTGAGTTAGTTTACGTTAGCTGTTCTGGAGGAAAAGGGGGGTCTGACCCGGTACTAGATAGGTGTACCTAATAAACTGTCCACTGAGTGTATATGTATCTCACAGAAGAGAGACACACCTTCTCACAGAAGAGAGCCACACCTTCTCACAGAAGAGAGCCACACCTTCTCACAAAAGAGCGACACACCTCACAGAAGAGCCACACCTTCTCACAGAAGGTAAACGTCGCTGGAGACCCCGGACTGTGGACCGTCGCTGGAGACCCCGGACTGTGGACCGTCGCTGGAGGCTCCGGACTGGAGATCGCCGCTGGAGGCTCCGGACTGGAGATCGTCGCTGGAGGCTCCGGACTGGGGATCGTCGCTGGAGGGCTCCGGACTGGGGATCGTCGTTGGAGGTTCCGGACTATGGACCGTCGTTGGAGGTTCCGAACTGTGGCCCATCGTAGGAGGCTCCGGACTGTGTCCCGTCGTTGGAGGTTCCGGACTGTGTCCCGTCGTTGGAGGTTCCGAACTGTGGCCCATCGTAGGAGGCTCTGGACTGGGTACTGTCGCCGGAAACTCTGGACTGGGTACCCATTCTAGCCCGGCAACTGCGAGGAGCTGGAATAGAGCGCACCGGGCTATAAATGCGAACTGGAGATACCGTGCGCATCTCTGCATAACACGGTGCCTGACCAGTTACACGCTCCCCACGGTAAGCATGAGGAGTTGGCTCAGGTCTCCAACCTGACTCAGCCAATCTCCTCGTGGGCCCCCACCCAAAAAATTATTGGGGCTGCCTCTCGGGCTTCCTTGCTAAATCAAATCAAATGTATTTATATAGCCCTTCGTACATCAGCTGATATCTCAAAGTGCTTTACAGAAACCCAGCCTAAAACCCCAAACAGCAAGCAAAGTGTCACGATCGTCGTATTGTGGAAGAGAGGAGGACCAAGGCGCAGCGTGATAACAATACATCTTCTTTTATTGAAGACGAAAACGAAACAAAGAACACTGACAAACAACAAACAAACGTGAAGCTATAAAACGACAGTGCAGACACAAGCAACTAACGTATAGACATTTTACATTTACATTTTAGTCATTTAGCAGACGCTCTTATCCAGAGCGACTTACAGTAGAGTGCATACATTTTATTACATTTGTTTTACATACTGAGACAAGGATATCCCTACCGGCCAAACCCTCCCTACCGGCCAAACCCTCCCTAACCCGGACGACGCTATGCCAATTGTGCGTCGCCTCACGGACCTCCCGGTTGCGGCCGGCTGCGACAGAGCCTGGGCGCGAACCCAGCCCGGGCGCGAACCCAGAGACTCTGGTGGCGCAGCTAGCACTGCGATGCAGTGCCCTAGACCACTGCGCCACCCGGGAGGCAGGTGTTAGACATAGACAATCACCCACGAACTACCTAATGAATATGGCTGCCTAAATATGGTTCCCAATCAGAGACAACGATAGACAGCTGTCTCTAATTGAGAACCAATCTAGGCAACCATAGACATACATACACCTAGACTAGACACTTTAACCAACTAAGCCACAGCACCCATAAACATACAAAAACCCCTCAACAATACAAAACACATACTCCCCCATGTCACACCCTGACCTAACTAAAATAATAAAGAAAACAAAGATAACTAAGGCCAGTGCGTGACACAATGCAGGTGTAGAAGCACGGTGGCTAGGAAAAACTCCCTAGAAAGGCCAAAACCTAGGAAGAAACCTAGAGAGGAACCAGGCTATGAGGGGTGGCCAGTCCTCTTCTGGCTGTGCCGGGTGGAGATTATAACAGAACATGGCCAAGATGTTCAAATGTTCATAAATGGCCAGCATGGTCAAATAATAATAATCACAGTAGTTGTCGAGGGTGCAGCAAGTCAGCACCTCAGGAGTGCTGATCATTAAGTGTATCTCTACCGCCAAACAAACGTGAAGCTATACACTATAGTGCTGATAGGCAACTACACATAGACAATAATCAACAAACACCAAAGGGAAAATGGCAACCTAAATA
>NC_092091.1:74331869-74348479 GCF_045679555.1 Salvelinus alpinus
CAACCTAAATATGATCCCCAATCAGAGACAACGATAAACAGCTGCCTCTGATTGGGAACCATATCAGGCCACCATAGACATATATATATCTAGACCTACAAAACCTCTAAATATACAAAAACCCTAGACAATACAAAAACTAACGTACCCACCCTAGTCACACCCTGACCTAACCAAAATATAAAGAAAACAGATATCTCAGGTCAGGGCGTGACAAAGGGAGTTTTGCTTGAATTTGGTTAAAAGGGCAGTGATTTCAGTCATACTCTGAGAAGTTGTTAGCGAGCTCCTGTGTGTGTCAAACACATCGTTTTGTCTCTTACAGATTATTCTGAACTGAAGAAGCGTGTAACCAAGTAAAGTATTTAGTTGATAGTCATTTACTCTGTTTAGTCTATAATGTGTCATGTATTTAATGTACTTTGGAATGGTTTGTGTTTCAGTTATTTTCTGACAAATAAATCCTTTTAGTTGAATTGAGTAAATGCATTCCCTGTTTTCCAGAGTAATTGTGATTGACTATACATTGTTCATTTAGTAGGTCTATTGATAGACGGTATTTACAGTATACGAAGCACATGCTTGGGTTCCACCTTGATGTCCCTGAGCTGCTTGCCTCAATAAATTAATGCTAGGACATTGGTTGCCAGAATTAGCTATTTGTACATTAATAATTGCATATTGGTGCAAGTTAGACACATTTTCATTACAGTCATACTGAGAGGTCATGTACGGCTCGCTACGTTAACTAGATCCTCCAGAAACGAACAGGGCCTGTTGCATTTATTCACATAATAATGGAGTCAGGTTGATGAACGAATGAACGGAGTTTGTTATTATATTAAAACATCCTGTTCATTCAGGAGGCTTACCAATTGCAGTGAGTAAAGCTACAGGAATACATTTTAATGTCAAGAATCACACACACCTGATCATAAGTCTGTATTCTTTCATTAAGTGTCCAGTGTGATACGTTTAAGTCAATTCATGTTTTCATCTAGGAGAGCAACCCTGTCCTAAAGGCTGGCAAAACTTTCTCTGCCGCTGTTCCTTCATCTCTACTGAGAAAAAAACCCTGGGAGGAGAGCAGACAGAACTGTGTGGAGAGAGGAGCAGACCTGGTGATCATAAACAGGAGAGAGAGAGAGAAAGGGGGGAGGGAGGGAAAGAGAGAAAGAGAGGGGAGAGGGAGGGAAAAAGAGAAAGAGAGAGTGTTCTGTCTCTATCTCTCTCTCTCTCTCCCTCTCTCTGTGGCTAGAAATTATTATTTTGATGGTTGTTTACAGTGCTGAATGTATAAGTGATACTGCCACCTAGCGGTTAAAGTGAGAGATGAATTTACAATTAGGGTAAAATAGTGGTACTACAGACTTGCCTACGGGCTCTTTCTCAATCAGCTTCCTCGAATCCTCCTCCTATCCTTCTTCCTCGCCTCATTCTCAAAACGCATTGGAGAATAGGGTCAAAGGGGAGGGACCTTGGACTTTTTCCTCTAATAGGGTTGAGAAGGAGGAGAGGAGATTGGAGAGGAATCTAGGAACGACTAATTGAGATAGAACCTGTGTCAGAGAGAGACATAGAGGAGGAAGAAAATTAAGAGAAGGATGAAGAGAGAAAAGAATAAGACAAATCATTGTTGTGTTTAGATTTAGAGGAGAGTATGTAGACATACTGTACTCTGGAAAATGATTCTTCATTAGTTTCATTAGAAATATCACATGTGATTTGACATGTAGGCTTATGGTTAAACTTTTTTTCTTAATTTTTTATGATCAATTCTTAGCATAAATCTCTTTAATAAGAAGAAGAACGAATGCCCAGATTAAGTAATAAAGGAAAAATGTCCTCTGTGCTCTAACAGCTTCCTGATTGAATGTGATTGGATTGTTAAAACAGTGTCAGACGGTTGGTCACAGAGAGCAAAAAAGAACACACACACACACACACACAGGAACCAACACATGAAAAAAGCCAACGTGTAGGTGACCAATGGCAACACCATGCACAATGCACCAGTGGACCTGTCTGCTACATACAGTCTCTCAGTCTCACCTCTTCCTGGAGGTTGCTGTCTGTTCAAACCACTGGTTAAGGTGTGAAGTCCTCCCTAAACCTATAACACTGTACGTTCTCAGACAATTCAAACAACATGAGCGCTTTGTTGGAGCTTATTTCTTGCTATTCAGAAAAGAAGAGGCAGGCCTACCTGTTTGACAGACGCAATTATGCTATTCATAGATTTGTCGGTATACCAAACCCTCCAATACTGTCACCATTCACTCCTTAAATACATCTGTGTCTGTGAAGGACTTGTTTGGTTAAAACCGGGCTGGAATTGAGTGAGGGTGTTCCATACCCGTTGTGAAAGAGAAGAGCAGAAAGAAAACCTATTGTTAGCTTTATATTTAGAAATAAATAAATTAAAAGCATTGCGATTAAATAAAGCGTTCTGTAGCAATGCTTAACTACGTGCTGCCTTCTACTTAGAAAAACCTTTCAAATGTGAAAGACTCTGATGCATAGTGACCTGCCGTGATTGGGAGTCCCATAGGGCGGTGCACAACTGGCTTAGCGTCGTCCGAGTTTGGCCAGTGTAGGCCGTCATTGTAAATAAGAATTTGTTCTTAACTGACTTGCCTAGTTAAATAAAGGTCAAATAAAAAACTACAATTTGGCCCTAATATTAATGGCCAGTGGAAATGGATGGACTATACAGAAAAAGTGTTACCAAATGAAATCACACAGAGATTACAATGTTTACTGTATTTTTTTGCACATTTCACAATGATTTTTCACTAGGCCCTAAATCTGATACCACCACTGTTGTTGTAACATCTTATCAGACTATAATGATCTGATGGTTGAACTTACCAGACTGGAGCACGATAGAGGTAGTTTTGTACTGTTCAGCTTCACTGTTTTGCAGACTGTCTTTAAATAGGCCTATGGAGAGATACACTAAGTATACAAAACATTAAGATCACCTTCCTAACATTAAGTGTCTTTCAGCTGGTCAGTCTACAGTATGTCATGGAAAGAGCATCATGTGTTGTACACTTCTAATGTTTTCTACACTCAGTGTATTTATGTGTTGTACACTTATGTTTTCTACACTCAGTGTATTTATGTGTTGTACACTTATGTTTTCTACACTCAGTGTATTTCTGTTACTCTCTATGACATTCTGAAACTGGGGCTGTGGCATTCAATATTCAAGGAGACAAAAAATGTACTTTTCTATTTTATCGCTATTAATTGAGCTTTTCACTGTCGGAAAAGAGAAGATGTAAAAGTCGAAGCTAACATATGGAATTGTTTTAAGATGGTCATACATTGGTTCATTTAGCTATTTGATTTTGAATTTTTAGACCCCTTTAGGTATATATTGTTTTTAATAAAATATTGAATTTGGGCTTTACTATTATAGCCCATAGAAACGCATTGAATAACACAGTCAGAAATGCTCAAAAAACACAATAAAAAAATAAATCAGAATTAGAATGAATAAGGTTTTGAAGTGTTGAATCTAGGAGATATGTGACCGACCGCCTCGATTCGGGGTTATGTAGCAAAATGTTAAATGGTGTTTCTTACATTGGATAAAATTAAAGACTAAGAGCTACAAAATATTTTATCATACACTGCAGTTGAGGAACAATAGAATAGTAACTCTGCCATGAAAATTGCTAAACTTGTAACCCCCCCTTTTGAGAAAAAGACCCTTGAATACCTTCTTTGTTTACACCCATTCAGCGTCGTTCACACCCTCTTAAGCCTTAGCCCCACCCATCGCTTTAAGGAGTCACGTGTGAAGCCATATGCAAAACACCAGTCTCAACATCAACGGTGAAGATGCGATTCCGGGATGCTGGCCTTCTGGGCAGAGTTGCAAAGAAAAAGCCATATGTCAGACTGGCCAATAAAAATAAAAGATTAAGATGGGCAAAAGAACACAGACACTGGACAGAGGAACTCTGCCTAGAAGGCCAGCATCCCGGAGTCGCCTCTTCACTGTCGACATTGAGACTGGTGTTTTGCGCCTACCTCTTAATGAAGCTTTCAGTTGAGGACTTGTGAGGCGTCTGTTTCTCCAACTAGACACTCTAATACACTTGTCCTCTTGCTCAGTTGCCCCCAATCCCTGTTCTGTTCTGGTTAGAGCCAGTTTGTGCTGTTCTGTGACGGGATTAGTACACAGCGTTGTACTACATCTTCAGTTTCTTGGCAATTTCTCGCATGGAATAGCCTTAATTTCTCAAAACAAGAATAGACTGAGAAGTTTCAGTCTAGCCTGTAATCAAACCCACAAATGCTGATGCTCCAGATACTCAACTAGACTAAATAAGAACAGTTTTATTGCTTCTTTAATCAGAATAACAGCTTTCAGCTGTGCTAACATAATTGCCAAAGGGTTTTCCAATGATAAATTATACTTTTAAAATTATTAACTTGGATTAGCTAACACAACGTGCCATTGGAACACAGGAGTGATGGTTGCTGATAATGGGCTTCTGTACGCCTATGTAGATATTCCAATAAAAATCTTCCGTTTCCAGGTACAAAATCAAATTACAACATTAACAATGTCTACACTCTATTTCTGATCAATTTGATGTTATTTTAATGGACAAAAAAAATAGCTTTTTTTTTTAAAACAAGGACATTTTTAAGTGACCCCAAAATTTCGAATGGAGTGTCGACAGTTTACATACACCTCCGCCAAATACATTTAAACTTGTTTTTTCACAATTCCTGACATTTAATCCTAGTAAAAATTCCCGGTCTTAGGTCACCACTTTATTTTAAGAATGTGAAATGTCAGAATAATAGTAGAGAGAATGATTTATTTCATATTTTATTTCTTTCATCACATTCCCAGTGGGTCAGAAGTTTACATACACTCAATAAGTATTTGGTAGCATTGCCTTTAAATTGTTTAACTTGGGTGAAACGTTTTGGGTAGCCTTCCACAAGCTTCCCACAATAATTTAGGTGAATTTTGGCCCATTCCCCCTGACAGAGCTGGTGTAACTGAGTCAGATTTGTTGGCCTCCTTGCTCGCACACACTTTTTCAGTTCTGCCCACATATTGTTTAGGTCAGGGCTGTGTGATGGCCACTCCAATACCTTGACTTTGTTGTCCTTAACTTCTTTGTGATAGGGGGCAGCATTTTCACTTTTGGATGAATTGCGTGCCCATAGTGAACTGCCTCCTACTCTGTCCCAGATGCTAATATATGCATATTATTATTACTATTTAATATAAAACACTCTGAAGTTTTTAAAACTGTTTGAATGATGTCTGTGAGTATAATGTAACTCATATGGCAGGCAAAAACCTGAGAAAAAATCCAAACAGGAAGTGAGAATTCTGAGACTGGTCAATGTTCAACTCATCGCCTATTCAATTCCCTGTAAGATATGGATCTGTTTGCACTTCCTACGCCTTCCACTAGATGTCAATAGTCTGTAGAACGTGGAATGAAGCCTCTAGTGTGATGTGGGGCCGGCTGGGAGGTGTTTCAGTCATTGGTCTGGCAGAATGCCAGTTCCTGGTCATGCGCGTTCCAAACGATATCGTCTTGCTTTCCATAACTTCTAGAGACACAAATGAATTCTCCGGTTGGAACGTTATTGGATATATATGATAACAACATCCTGAAGATTGATTCTCTACTTAGTTTGACCAGTTTATTCAACCTGTTATATAACTTTTTGTCCGATTTCGCCAGCATCTGCGCGAGCGTTTGGACATGTGCACTAAACATGCTAGCAAAAGTAGCTACTTAGACATAAGTAATGGACATTATCGAACATTATCGAACAAAACAACAATTTATTGTGGAACTAGGATTCCTGGGAGTGCATTCTGATGAAGATCATCAAAGGTAAGGGAATATTTATGATGTAATTTCATATTTCTGTTGACTCCTGTTGACTCCTACATGGCGGAGAAGTTTTGTTATTTTTGAGCGCCGTCTCAGTTGATAGAGGTGTATCTTGGCTATAAAAGATACTAAGAACTGTTTTGTAAGGACTCTCAGAGAATTAATTTATAGACACTGACTTGATCTGAGAGTCAAAGGGCTATGGTGAAGCTCATATAATTAAAGATGGTCTTTAAAATATAACTCTGACATGTGTGTGGTTTGCTCTCTCATCATTTAGTAATACAGGAAATTACCATGACACCTTGCACAAACATCTCGCCCTCCCCGCAAAAAAAGACATTAAAGCATGACTTGTTTTCAGACATTCCTAGAGAATATGCCACTTTGTGCGAGAACCGCTAACTTCGCTGCCTACGAGCTGTGTGCCTTTTCTTTACAGGACACATCTGGACAAAGTGGTAGTTTGACTTCAGAATCACTGTGTTTTTAGGGAGTCTTCAAAGCAAAACATCTTACCACATCTTTGAGTGCCGACCATTCATTCCCTAATATAGACATGTCATTTGTTGGGAACGCTACCGACACTTGTAATACATAGGCTCTGATATCACAGCTTCATGGTGAGAATATCTCAAGCGAAATCGAAACGGCATCTCTTACCAAACCAAAAAACGTAGGAAACCCTCCGTTTAGTTGTTGTAACTTTGGGAGAGCTCTGTAGACTGTAGTCCTGTAAAGCACGGAGGGGTTGTAAAAGGCACTGCAGAACTCCACACTCAGGCATGGTCTCCCCCCACCCTCTGTAAGGGTCTCACAGGCCCAATCTAGCCTGACTTACAACCAGGAGATATGGTCTGTGTGCTTCAAACCATCAGAATGAAAAGACCGACCATAGGAAATGTGACTCTTACAGTCTCACCTGGCTAACTTACCTGTCATTCCAAATCCACCATTTCCATTCACAGCCCCTTGGTTCTTGATGATAACATCTATGATTGTTTTCTGTTGGGTTTTAGAAGTTTGGACCTGAGGGTAGCAGTTGCTATAGCAAAAACAGATAATGGAACAAGGGAAAAATGAACAAAACCCCACCAACAACAACAAAAAACAATTTTCCACCCTTGTGCCCCCTCTTCCTCTTCTGGGTCATCCAGATGGGAGGAGGGGAGGCTCTGGGGCCTGGGGGAGAACTTGACTCTGTTTTTTAGAGCTCTCTGTGGGAAACTCAAGCTGTCCTATTTCTGACCCGCCATTTTGGGTCTCAGGGGACAAGATTAGGGTTAAGGTTAGGTTTAAAATCAGATTTTAGGCAGTAATTCTGATTTTGCAACTTGGCCAGATAGTGATGACAGACACACAGATGGTCGGGGATACAAGGTTAACTTTGTCGTCACAGCATGTGCTTGGTGCACTGGTCACAGGACACAGGCACTCATCACAGAGCTAGCATGATGACGGTAACTAGCACTAATCACAGAGCTAGCGTGATGACGGTAACTAGCACTCATCACAGAGCTAGCGTGATGACGGTAACTAGCACTAATGACAGAGCTAGCGTGATGACGGTAACTAGCACTCATCACAGAGTTAGCGTGATGACGGTAACTAGCACCCATCACAGAGTTAGCGTGATGATGGTAACTAGCACTAATCACAGAACTAGCGTGATGACGGTAACTAGCACTAATCACAGAACTAGCGTGATGACGGTAACTAGCACTCATCACAGAGCTGCGTGATGACGGTAACTAGCACTAATCACAGAACTAGCGTGATGACGGTAACTAGCAGTCATCACAGAGCTGCGTGATGACGGTAACTAGCACTAATCACAGAACTAGCGTGATGACGGTAACTAGCACTAATCACAGAACTAGCGTGATGACGGTAACTAGCACTCATCACAGAACTAGCGTGATGACGGTAACTAGCACTCATCACAGAGCTAGCGTGATGACGGTAACTAGCACTAATCACAGAGCTAGCGTGATGACGGTAACTAGCACTAATGACAGAGCTAGCGTGATGACGGTAACTAGCACTCATCACAGAGTTAGCGTGATGACGGTAACTAGCACCCATCACAGAGTTAGCGTGATGATGGTAACTAGCACTAATCACAGAACTAGCGTGATGATGGTAACTAGCACTAATCACAGAACTAGCGTGATGACGGTAACTAGCACTAATCACAGAACTAGCTTGATGACGGTAACTAGCACTCATCACAGAACTAGCGTGATGACGGTAACTAGCACTCATCACAGAGCTAGCGTGATGACGGTAACTAGCACTAATCACAGAGCTAGCGTGATGATGGTAACTAGCACTAATCACAGAACTAGCGTGATGACGGTAGCTAGCACTAATCACAGAGCTAGCGTGATGACGGTAACTAGCACTAATCACAGAGCTAGCATGATGATGTTAACTAGCACTCATCACAGAGCTAGCGTGATGACGGTAACTAGCACTAATCACAGAGCTAGCGTGATGACGTTAACTAGCATGTTGACGGTAACTATAATGGTGATGGTAACTAGCACTAATCACAGAGCTAGCGTGATGACTGTAGCTAGCATGATGATGGTAACTAGCACTCATCACAGAGCTAGCATGATGACAGTAACTAGCATGTTGACGGTCCTAGCGTGTTGACGGTAACTAGCGTGATGACGTAACTAGCATGATGATGGTAACTAGCGTGGTGATGGTAACTAGCGTGGACAACACCGGGGTCTGTAGTGTTACAACACTGGAGTCTGTAGTGTTACAACACCAGGGTTGTAGTGTTACGCGTTATAATTGGTCATATAATATATTAAAATAGATACGTCAATGTCTGTCTGTGTTGGGAGAAAAAAGTATTTGCTCTAGTGGGCCAGGAGCTGCTGACCACCTGACCAGAACAACTCTGTGCTGTCATTAAAATAATGGGGGCCTGGAGTTTTTGCTGGTCAGGATGGATGGAAGGAGAGACAGTAAGAGAGAGAGAGAGAGAGAGAGAAAGAGAGAGAGAGAGAAAAGGAATAAAGGACAACCGGTGACAGGCGTTTTGCTGAGAGTAACAGTGATTTTTCAGAGTCACTAGTGGTACAGGGAGCAGCATTACCATGACACAGACTGGCTGTAGAGGGCGACAGAGACACAAACTGTTCCTTCATAAAATCACCTCTTCGCAGAGAGATCATCACTTTAAATTGCCAGCAGGTGGCGCCAAAACTCTTTCATTCCCTCAAGGCCCATCAAGGAAAATGTATCACTTCCTGCTTCACCTGCAGTGCAGAAGAGAAAGTAGGATATGAGTCCGACCTGGATTGAAATACATAGGAGTATTAGGATATTAGAATATTTGTATTTGAAAATACATGCCAATACTAGACTACCAATACTAAACTACATGCTAAATGCATTGCAGAAAAGTTATTGTGCAACAGGGGATCAAATTAAGATCCTACACCTGTGTACAGCACTATCCCCAACACACCCACCACCCCATCCCTCTACTTGACCCTAACAGATCCTACACCTGTGTACAGCACTATCCCCAACACACCCACCACCCCATCCCTCTACTTGACCCTATCAGATCCTACACCTGTGTACAGCACTTTCACCAACACACCCACCACACCATCCCTCTATTTTGGCCCTATCATGTGCTACATCAGGCTGTCGGCCTGGGAGGATGGAACCCCTTCTCTCAAAACCCCCTGTAGATCTTCTGCACTAAAATCCCTCACACTGCTGCCGCTACCACACAGTATCTTCTGGGATTTCCACTCCATCAGTGCAGTACAATTAATGACCATGACAATAAATGCAAGAAATCTAAAACATATCTTCTCTGGATCTCTGTCTTCAGTCCTACTCAGTGGGGGGAGGGGGGGGGGGGGGCTCCCAGTCGAATCACTCACCCTTAGGCTTTCATCTACTTTCCTCACTGCCTCAGCATAGGAAACCTTCTGCAAAACCCCCAAATAGCTGACATAACCTAAACCTGACAGGTAAGAACTTTCTATTCAAGCTCAACAAGACATACTGGGTATTCTCAGTCTCAGTCACCGGGTCTACTTCTCACCAACCGAGGACGTAAAAAACACCAGAAATATTGTTTTTCAGATCTACACTCAACGCCACTCCACTGATCACTCCTTTGAGAGGCACCCTGCTCCGCAGAGCAAAGCACACCACAGGTCGAGCCCTGAGATGTGTGATGTGGAGCACCCTCTGCCTCTGGATGCACACAATCTAAACAATTACACTTCTCAAAAATGTGACATATGTAACAGTTCCCAGCTTGACACAACATATGGGTCGGCCAAAGAGCAGGGATGCACTTTTTCCCAAAATCTCACTCCTACCCGTCCAAAATCATCTCTGGTATGATCAGGGCCAAGGCTGGAAGTCTCTACTATAGCTGCCGCTGCAGGCATTTCATCCTGGCTAGGCTTCATTTCAGAGCAAACATTACTGGAGACCGACTCCACCTTGAGTTTCTAAACAGAGCTAGCAGAATGATGGGATCCAAGATCCTCAAGAGAACAAATAGATTTGTTTTTAAATTGACTTGGCTTGTATGCAGCAGACAAAGGTTTGTACTTAGCGCCATTTGGTAGACAGGAAGTTACAATCAGGAAATAAGTAGGAATTGTATTAATATGCTCATACAAACATGTAAACGAGTGTGTGGTTTGGTATTACAACAAATTTGCATTGTTAAATGTATTCTGTTGAGTCTACTGTGCTAACTTCATGTTGTGTCTGATAATGTGTGAAACATAACTACTGAGACACAGGAAGCAACAATCAGGAAATAAGTTGGACTTTTATTAATATGCTAATACAAACAAATAAAACATGCCGTGTGCGTGTGTGTGTGTGGGTTTGAGAGAGAGAGAGAGGGAGAGAGAGAGAGAAAGAGAAAGAGAGAGAGAGAGAGAGAGAGAGAGAGACATAGAGAGAGAGAGAGACATAGAGAGAGAGAGACATAGAGAGAGAGACATAGAGAGAGAGAGAGACATAGAGAGAGAGACATAGAGAGAGAGAGAGACAGAGAGAGAGAGAGAGAGAGAGAGAGAGAGAGAGAGAGATAGAGAGAGAGAGAGAGAGAGAGAGAGAGAGAGAGAGAGAGAGAGAGAGAGAGAGAGAATGAAGGAGGAAGTTGTGTGCACTGAAGGCTGCTGTTCGTCCTACGTTATGTTGTCATGGTGATGTTAAACCACTTTCTCACAAATCCAGTGAAGATTCTCTGCACATGACACGTCATTCCATGCCTGAAGAGGACTCTGATCATTACGTATCTCAACACAGTCCTCCTCACCATTTACTGGTTTGCCACCACCATTATCAGGCTGTGGGTAAAACCAGTACCTACAGGGTTAAAAACAGTCAGATATCATGGTTAATTCCAGTACCTAGAGGGTTAACAACAGTCAGATATCATGGTTAATACCAGTACCTACAGGGTTAACAACAGTCAGATATCATGGTTAATACCAGTACCTACATGGTTAAAAACAGTCAGATATCATGGTTAATACCAGTACCTACAGGGTTAAAAACAGTCAGATATCATGGTTAATACCAGTACCTACAGGGTTAATAACAGTCAGATATCATGGTTAATACCAGTACCTACATGGTTAAAAACAGTCAGATATCATGGTTAATACCAGTACCTACATGGTTAAAAACAGTCAGATATCATGGTTAATACCAGTACCTACAGGGTTAACAACAGTCAGATATCATGGTTAATACCAGTACCTACAGGGTTAACAACAGTCAGATATCATGGTTAATACCAGTACCTACAGGGTTAAAAACAGTCAGATATCATGGTTAATACCAGTACCTACAGGGTTAAAAACAGTCAGATATCATGGTTAATACCAGTACCTACAGGGTTAAAAACAGTCAGATATCATGGTTAATACCAGTACCTACAGGGTTAACAACAGTCAGATATCATGGTTAATACCAGTACCTACAGGGTTAAAAACAGTCAGATATCATGGTTAATACATCACATTTAGAACATCACAATCCTAAATAATTTAAAGAAAAGTTCAATCTTTATGTTAACTTTGTTTACTGCTGCCATCAATGACAATAACAATGTATAGGAAAAGGTTGAATGGAGCCTCCAGATTAGTTATCATCTCTCACCTTGTGGTCAGTGGGGTGCCGTCCACCCATTTCCAGGTCCCCTCATTAACAGAGTCAGTCAGACCAATCCAGACTCTCTTCTTGAGGTTGATGAGAAATGTCTGTTGTTGAGAAAGATAAATATATACTTATTCTCTCACACTCACTCACTCACTCACTCACTCTCTCTCTCACCCTCACTCACCCTCCCTCTCACTCTCACTCATTCTCTCTCTCTCTCACTCTCTCTCTCACCTGTTCCTTATCACTGTTTATGATCACCAGGTCTGCTCCTCTCTCCAGACAGTCCTCTCTGCTCTCCTTCCAGGTTTTAGTCTCAGTAGACAGGAAGTACCAACTGGATTCAAATTTCTGCCAGCCTTCAGGACATGTTTGTTCTACAAGATGAACACATTCATTTCCTTTAAAGAATCACACTGGATTCTTATTGAAAGAATACAGACACACGATAAAGTTAGTGGGATTAATGATACTTTATTGCTGTAGGTTTACTCACTGAGATTGGTAAGCCTCCCGCTAAGAACATCTCTCTCAGTTTGTAGCTGGTCTCTCTCTTTAGTCATGTTGTTATAACTGGTCTGTAGCTGGTCTCTCTCTTTAGTCATGGTTTTGTAACTGGTCTGTAGCTGGTCTCTCTCTTTAGTCAGGTTGTTGTAACTGGTCTGTAGCTGGTCTCTCTCTTCAGAATATTTGAAGCATCTGTTATCTGGAAAGTATTGATACATATAGCTAGTGGTGAAAACAGAATTTCTTACTGTAACTGTTAAAAACAAACAGTTTGAAAGTGGACAGAAATTCCTGGATGTGGTTTGCAAGTTCCTTTAACATGTCTAACCGAGGAGGAACTTAGTTACACAGATAACAACACTCCCCACTGGTTGAATAAACGTTGTTTCAACATAATTTCAATTAAATTACATTTAACCAACGTGGAATAGGCATTGACTTGACAACTGTGCTCAGTGTGTCATCTGAATTTAGGACGTTGTTGTGAAAGTCTGATATAGTGTAATGATTAGATAACAATACACTCACAGACTAGTCTCAGGGAGATGTTGAGAGTGACTTGTAGAACACACAGCATCCCAAAGCTCACAGCAACCATCCTATAGAGTGTTCTCCCTGAATCCTCAGGTCCTGAGGAGATGCACACTGATGTGAGAACACACACATACCCACACACACACACAGAGACACACACGTATACACACACACACACACATATACAGACACACACACACACACGTACACCTTAATGCATACACTCATGTATTCAAGCAAGCAAGCACACACGCACTGTAACGGCTTTCCTCCTCCTCTTCATCAGAAGAGGAGGAGCAGGGATCGAACCAAAATGCAGCTGAGTTTGTAGACATGATTTATTAACGAAAAAACACGAACTCGACTAATACACTAACAAAACAAATAAACGGTGTAGACAGATCTGAACGACGGACTCACATAACACACGAGAACGCACGAACAGGGAAAAAAAGCCTACACATAAATGACACTGAACAAACAAACCGAAACCAGTCCCGTGTGGCGCAACGACATACACAAACACAGGAGACAATCACCCACCACCAACACTGTGAAAACACCTACCTAAATATGACTCTTAATTAGAGGAACGCCAAACACCTGCCTCTAATTAAGAGCCATACCAGGCAACCCATAAACCAACATAGAAACAGAAAACATAGAATGCCCACCCAAACTCACGTCCTGACCAACTAACACATATAACAAACTAACAGAAATAGGTCAGGAACGTGACATAACCCCCCCCATAAGGTGCGAACTCCGGGCGCACCAGCACAAAGTCTAGGGGAGGGTCTGGGTGGGCATCTGACCACGGTGGTGGCTCAGGCTCCGGGCGAGGTCCCCACCCCACCATAGTCAATCCCAGCTTCCATCTCCCCCTATGAATGTCCACCCTCATCTTACCCCCACAAAATCCTCTTGGTAACATCAACAAAAGAGGCAGCACCGGGACAGAGGGATAGATCAAGACAGAGGGATAGCTCAAGACAGAGGGATAGATCAGGATATAGAGGTAGCTCAGGATAGAGAGGGAGATCAGGATAGAGGGGCAACTCCGGACTGAAAGGCAGCTCCGGACAGAGAGACAGCTCTGGACTGAGGGGCAGTTCTGGGTAAATAGCCGCTCCGGGCTAAGGGACAGCTCATGACTGGCTAACGGCTCTGGACGCTCATGGCTGGCTGACGGCTCTCGACGCTCATGGCTGGCTGACGGCTCTCGACGCTCATGGCTGGCTGACGGCTCTCGACGCTCATGGCTCGCTGACGGCTCTGGACGCTCATGGCTCGCTGACGGCTCTGGCAGATCCTGTCTGGTTGGCGGCTCTGGCAGATCCTGTCTGGTTGGCGGCTCTGGCAGATCCTGTCTGGTTGGCGGCTCTGGCAGATCCTGTCTGGTTGGCGGCTCTGGCAGATCCTGTCTGGTTGGCGGCTCTGGCAGATCCTGACTGATAACTGGCTCTAGCGGCTCCTGACTGACTATCGGCTCTGACGGCTCGGGACAGACGGGCGGCTCTAATGGCTCAGGACAGACGGATGGCTCAGACAGCGCTGGGGAGACGGATGGCTCAGACGGCGCTGGGGAGACGGATGGCTCAGACGGCGCTGGGGAGACGGATGGCTCAGATGGCGCTGGGGAGACGGATGGCTCAGATGGCGCTGCGGAGACGGATGGCTCAGACTGCACCTGTCTGGCGGAAGGCTCTGGCTGCTCCTGTCTGGCGGAAGGCTCTGTAGGCTCATGGCAGACGGGCAGCTTTGCAGGCTCATGGCAGACAGGCAGTTCATGCGCCGTTGGGCAGACGGCAGACTCTGGCCGGCTGAGACGCACTGTAGGCTTGGTGCGTGGTGCCGTAACTGGAGGCACCTGACTGAGGACACGCACTTCAAGCCTAGTGCGGGGAGCAGGGACAGGGCACACTGAACTCTCAAAGCGTGCTATACTCCTGGTGCGTGGTACCGGCACTGGTGGCACCGGGCTGAGTGCACGCACATCAGGACGAGTACGGGGAGAAACAACAGTGTGCACAGGACTTAGGAGACGCACATGTGGCTTAGTGCGCGGTGCCGGAACTGGAGGCACTAGGCTGGAGACACGCACCATAGGGAGAGTGCATGGAGGAGGCACAGGGCTCTGAAAACGCACTGGAAGCCTGGTGCGTGGTGTAGGCACTGGTGGTACTGAGCTGGGGCGGGGAGGTAGTGCCGGAAATACCGGACCGTGAAGGCGTACTGGCTCCCTTGAGCACCGAGCCTGCCCAACCTTACCTGGTTGAATGCTCCCTGTCGCCCGACCAGTGCGGGGAGGTGGAATAACCCGCACCGGGCTATGTAGGCGAACCGGGGACACCATGCGTAAGGCTGGTGCCATGTAAGCCGGCCCGAGGAGACGCACTGGAGACCAGACGTGTTGAGCCGGCCTCATGACACCTGGCTCAATGCCCAATCTAGCCCTACCAGTGCGGGGAGGTGGAATAACCCGCACCGGGCTATGTAGGCGAACCGGGGACACCATGCGTAAGGCTGGTGCCATGTAAGCCGGCCCGAGGAGACGCACTGGAGCACAGACGCGTTGAGCCGGCTTCATGACATTTGGCTCAATGCCCAATCTAGCCCTACCAGTGCGGGGAGGTGGAATAACCCGCACTGGGCTATGCACTCGTACAGGAGACACCGTGCGCTCTACTGCGTAACACGGCGCCTGCCCGTACTCCCGCTCTCCACGGTAAGCCTGGGAAGTGGGCGCAGGTCTCCTACCTGCCCTTGGCCCACCACCTCTTAGCCCCCCCCCAAGAAATCTTTGGGGTCTCCTCTCGGGCTTCCAGCCACGTCTCCTTGCTGCCTCCTCATACCACCGCCTCTCTGCTTTCGCTGCCTCCAGCTCAGCTTTGGGACGGCGATATTCTCCCGGCTGTGCCCATGGACCTCTCCCGTCCAATATTTCCTCCCAAGTCCATGATTCCTGTGTATAATCCTGCTTGACTTCACGCCGCTTGGTTCTGGATTGGTGGGTGATTCTGTAACGGCTTTCCTCCTCCTCTTCATCAGAAGAGGAGGAGCAGGGATCGAACCAAAATGCAGCTGAGTTTGTAGACATGATTTATTAACGAAAAAACACGAACTCGACTAATACACTAACAAAACAAATAAACGGTGTAGACAGATCTGAACGACGGACTCACATAACACACGAGAACGCACGAACAGGGAAAAAAAGCCTACACATAAATGACACTGAACAAACAAACCGAAACCAGTCCCGTGTGGCGCAACGACATACACAAACACAGGAGACAATCACCCACCACCAACACTGTGAAAACACCTACCTAAATATGACTCTTAATTAGAGGAACGCCAAACACCTGCCTCTAATTAAGAGCCATACCAGGCAACCCATAAACCAACATAGAAACAGAAAACATAGAATGCCCACCCAAACTCACGTCCTGACCAACTAACACATATAACAAACTAACAGAAATAGGTCAGGAACGTGACACG